>NW_026556815.1:0-31063 GCF_029017545.1 Prosopis cineraria
ACATAACTCACTCTCGGACCACAATTTTTCTACTCTCGAATCTTTGAGGTGTCGTATACCCTCCGCTAATCCCCTCAATAAATAGGTAGAGATAGCTAGGTTTTAGTCTATCAATAAACTATAGGACGGTCTTTCAAATAACAGTGGGACAAGGTTATACCTTCGTCGTGTACTAGAAGGCAATTATATATATCATATGAATTTTATCTACTCCTCTCCCTAGGCTAACTCCCGCTAACTAATCATATAATGTACGATGCTTACTCATATCACAACTTCATTATTTCAATATCAACATGTCAGGCTTGTGATAATACACTGCTTAAGTGAGCATTAATATTTTTCACATATATCACATATACTTACCATTTTCAATCTCAAAACAATTATCTTTATCCTACGATACTTAATCATAATTTGAATTCATCATACCAATCATCAACTTCTCATTCCAATACAACATCGTAGCTCGAAATTCATTTCAAATTCACCTTCACATTTTAGTTCAAATTAAAGCGAATATACTGTCGCATGTTTCATAGCATGTTTACATATTCACAATCACAATTATACATGAAAATAGACACATTTCACATTACAATGCAATTAATAAACAAATATTCAAGATAAGGTTCTTCTGGTATTTCAAACCTTTAAGAGGTTAAAGGTTTATCTTTGATGTCTTGGTTCCCAAGCCAAATGTGGTGCTTGGACAATTAATCTACCATCAATTAAGTTTGAATTCAACAACATTACTGAAAACACATTTGTAACTCTCATTTTTTACTTCTAAAATATCTAATACCCTTATTTCTCACATTTAAGTTATCCATTGAATATATTAACATCTATCAAACCCCAACTAACTATTATGAATCTCATATGGAGTCATTAATGCCTCAACCATCCTCATAACTCACATTTAATGCCCAATTTTTAGACATTAATGAGGCTTGGCAATAAAAAAAAACTTACAAAATCATCAATACTAGATTTTTAAACAACTTAAACAACTCTCATTAATTCTATTTAAGTTAATAGGTTCAGACTTGTAGCCTATAAGCAAAAAAAACAACTCTACACTTGAAACCCTAATTTCAAGCTAGTGTAGAAAGGAGGAGGAAGGATATAAAATACTTACCTTAGTGATTGAGAGCTTCAAATCCTTTCAAATCCTTCATAAAGTCATGCCTTAATAGAGCCCTTTTCACTTTCTTTGTTCTCTCCTTCTAATATTATGGTTTCTCTCTCTATTTTTTGAGTTTGCCATGCACTTAATTCTGTAGAAAGTGCACCATGCACCGTAGCAGTTATCCCCACATATCGCAGCATGTGGCATAGAAGCATTTCTTCTTTATTTTTCACCTCTTTTGATGTCCAAGTGACCCTATTTCACTTTGGACCCAAAGTTATGGTTGTGAAATCACATAAAAAACACTCATTATCCCTTCTGACCACATACTACATAGTTGCCACTTATTTATGCTTAATTACTTAATTGTCGGGAGTTTAATTTTTAAGATGTTACACATATCAAGCCAAATTTGAACCACACATTTTCTAAATTTTATATATCTTTTATGTAAGTTCATTTAAGGTGCGTTTGTATTCGAAACTTTAAAACTTGAATCAATTTGAACCACACATTTTTTTGAATTTTTATATATTTCATGTAAGTTCGCTTAAGGTGCATTGTATGCCAAAGAATTTAGATTTAAATTTAAATTTGAACTAAACCTTTTATTTGAAGATATAAAATATAAATCTAGATCTATGTTTTTTGCGCTTTCAATTATCTATAAATTTTAGTTATTTGAAATTTCACTTATTCATTCTCTCTGATTTGCTTCACACTTTTATTATAGGTGCCTTTTTTAGTTTTACCACTCTTCTCAGTTCTCATTCTTGTCTCACACTCACTGAAAAATAAAGATAAGTTTGTCACTTTCAATCTTTCATCACTTTTAAAATTTTGTGCATGTTGATTATGAACTTATATTTTCTTTGTATTTTGTGTTAACATCTCTAACAACCTTTGGATTGAGTCAATGATTTCTATAATACCACGTGTAGTACTGATCAAGTAAGAGGATTTGAGACATTTACTAAATTCAGATTCACTTGAGCATAAGGGTGAGCAAAACCAAATCGAAATCGAAAATCAAATCAAATCGAATCGAATTTTGTCTATTTAATTTGGTCTATTTAGTTTTTCAGTTCGATTCGATTTTCTTTTAATAAAAATTTCGGTTGATCGGTTTGATTCGGTTTGAGAATTCAAAAATCAAATAAACCAAACCAATCGAATTATCTATACTTTTCCTTTCATCTTTTTGAAAATGTGAATAAATTTTCATCTAGGTGAGTAAGAAATATCTTTCTACTACTTGCAATAATAGTATTTTTTTGGTTTAATGTGATTTTCTAATTTTTTATTTCTATAATTTAGTTTTTAGTGCAATAATACTGAATTTTATTAATTTTCTCACAAATTATGGTATAAGATTGTTATTTTTTTATTGGGCCTTCAACATCAAGGGAAAAAATTGAATAGAAGAATATATGAATAATTAAATTTTATAGACTTAAATCAAAGCCCATAAATTGAATAGACCGATCAAACCAAAATTTGATTCAGTTTTAATTCGATTCGATTATGTATTTTGATTCAATTCGATCCAAATTTTTTATATAATTCGATTGATCAATTAAGAGAAACTAAAACTGAATTGACCGAATGCTCACCCTTACCTGAGCACGCATATAATTCATAAAAAAAAATCCTTAACACATAAATTGAGTGAATTTTGATCAACACATGAACCAAATCAATTTAAATTGATCAAAAAACTAAACAAAATCAATTAAGTCATATTTTGCATAAACCAAGCCAAAACAATTAAAATTCTAAAATTAAATAAAAAACCCATCCATACAATATATAGAGGTCAAACAATGAATATTTCAATATTGACATCAATATATCAATTATAATACATCAACATTTCTTTCCCTTTGTATAAAAAATAGCAATACATTAACATTCATATTCTCTCTGTCGTTACATATAAAGTGTTTTCAATTGAATTCACATATTAATAAAAATTTATTATTTATTTGAAATTACAATAATTTTTAAATTTTGCCCCTAATATGTAAATTAATATTATAATGATAATAGGTAAAGCATACAATTAATATCTTTTATTATTTTTAAGATAATAAGAAAATTATCTAATTATTTAAAAATATCATGACACCTCTTGTATTTAAAAATAAAACAAACTTTTAGAAGACATTCTCAATAGAGAGAATAGAATACGAGTCACCTGTTAATTTTTAAACTTCATATAATAAAAATATAATCTTTTACATCATCTCACAAACAACAACTTATAATAACATATTTTTTCTCACAATTATGGGTGAATTTTTTATTAATATAATAATGTTTTAATATATATATATATATATATATTTAAAAAATATAACTTTTAGTCCACTTTTTCAATCATGATTTGATTTCTTAATTTTAACTCAAAATAATTAATTTTTATGAGAAAAATGATAATAAAATCTCTTTGAATTATGTGAATAACATTTTAATTTTTTAAAATGTCATAATTTTTTTAAATTTATTAAGAATTTTTTTATCATTAAGAAATTAACATAAATGTCTAAATTACTCTTAATTCAAAATATCAATTACCATTCACAAATTTTATTTTAAGATTCACAACTTTTATTCTTAAAATTGTATGAATTCAACAATAATTCACAAGTGTTCATTTAAAATCTTGATATTTATTAAATGTTATAAATATTAATTATTATTTACAAGTTTATTTCAAGATTCACAACTTTTTTCTTAAAATTGCAAGAATTTAATAGTAATTTGTAAGTTTGAATTAAAGACAATTTAGTTATTTATATTAATTATTTGATAACAAAACAATTTTAAAAAAATTTAAAAAAATTATGATATTTTAAAGGATCAAAATTTCATTTACATGATTCAAAGAAATTTTATTATTATTTTCTCTTCTTATAATTCCTGAATTCAAAATATTTTAATTGTTATAATTTATTGAATTGTAATGAGTTATAATAGTTCAGGAAATAAATTAATTATTGATAAAAAAATTTATAGATTAAAAATTATACTAGCCCATTATTTTTTTTATAAATATAAGATGTGAAATATTAACAAAATGTAAATAGTTAGATTAAATTTTTAAAAAAATGATAATAAAATATCTTTAAATTATATAAATGATAATTTAATCTATCAAAATGTTATAATATAAATGAAGTCTTTAGGGACTTTCTATCATCAAGGAATTAATATAAATGATCAAATTACTTTTAGTTCAAATATCAATTATCATTTACAAATTTTGTACTAAGATTCATAACTTTTTTTTTAAATTATAAAAATTCAATAGCAATTCATAAGTTTGTATTTGCAATCTTGATATTTCTTAAGTGTTGTAAATATCAATTGTTATCATAAGTTTTGTCACAATATTCACAACTTTTTTTTAAAATGATAAAAATTTAATAATAATTTATAAGTTCGCAATTAAAATTATAATATTTTTAAGTGTTGTAAATATCAATTACCATTTATAAATTTTATTTTAAAATTCACAACTTTTTTTTCTTAAAATCATAAGAATATAACAACAATTTGCATTTTGAAATCATAAATTAAGGATAATTTAATTATTTATGTTAATTTTATTAATAACAAATTTTTTTAAAAAAATTTAAAAAAATTACAGCATTTTGAGAGATTCAAATGTTGTTTATATAATTTAAAAAAATTTTATTATTTTTTTAATTTTAAACGGAAAAAGAAAAAAAAAAAGAAAGAAAGAATGCAGCAGCCATATCTAATATTTGAACGCGAGAAAAAAGTGGGACCGTAGCCCTTGGCGCTGGCGAGTGTGTGCCTCTCTCACTCCAAAGCTGCTTTAGCCTGCTTGTCATTCTCTCTCCTCTGTTCACTGCTCAGTTTCTCACTCTCTCTCTTTCTCTCTCATCCTCCACCCAACCCAGGTACCTACTCTGCCCTACTCTATTATCTATCACTCACTCTACGTCTATCTGACTCACTCAGCTCTCTCTCTCTCATATAAATTTCTTATCACTCTCTTCTCTTTCCCTTGTGAGTGTGAATGTGATTGCAGATTTCCTTTCTCCAGATTTGGCCTCACAAATGGCCTACATGTGTGCTGACAGTGGCAATCTTATGGCGATTGCTCAGCAAGTCATTAAGCAGAAGGAGCAGCAAGAGCAGCAGCAGCAGCAGCATCAGCATCAGCATCAGCATCATCAGAGCCATAATCACCACCACCACCACCACCACCACCACCAGAATCACCAGCAACAGCAACTTCTGGGGATTCATTCGATCGCTCTTCATCCATGGACGAATACTGCGCCTCTGGGTTATGGCCTCGCCGGAGCTGATTTCTCCGACCCTTTTCAGGTTGGGTCTGGTCCCGATGCCTCGGAGTCTGGTTTTCAGTTTCCTCATCTGGACCCCCACCACTCCACTGGGTTTAGGTTCTCCGATTTCACTGCTGATGCTGGCGGTGGCGCGTGTGGTGCTGCTGGTGAGTTTGATTCCGACGAGTGGATGGATAGCTTGATGGGCGGTGCTGGTGGCACTGGTGATTCAACGGATAGTTCCAATCTGCCTTCTGCGTGCGACGCGTGGCAGAACAATGCCGATTTTGGTCTTTACGCCTCCAACCCCTTCGCCACCTGCCCTACCCGACTCTCGCCTCCGTCGGACCTTAATCGGGTCATTTTCTCGTCGGAGCCTGCCACGTGGACCTCTCCGCCACCGCCATCTCCACCGACCTTAGTGAAAGAACCTGCTGAAACTAAACCAGCACCAGCTTCGCCGCCAACGGCGGAGCCTGCCGTTCGCCGAAACGACAGTGGCCACGGCGTTTCGTCGAGCGTCGCGGAAACTAGTGAGTCCACACATCCGCTTCTAAAAGCACTCATCGACTGTGCCGGACTGGCCGAGACCGAACCGGATCAGGCCGAAGAATCTCTAGTTCAGCTCAGCAAAACGGCGTCGCAGCACGGAGATCCTACTCAGAGAGTCACCTTCTTCTTCTGCGAAGCTTTACGCAGCAAAATCAAACCAGAAACAATGGAGGCTCCTACTTCTACTACTTCAGAGGAGGAGTTAACACTCTCGTACAAAGCTCTGAACGATGCGTGTCCTTATTCGAAGTTCGCTCATCTAACCGCGAATCAAGCTATACTGGAAGCTACCGAAGGAGCCACAAAGATTCACATAGTGGATTTTGGGATTGTTCAAGGTGTTCAATGGGCTGCTCTATTACAAGCATTCGCTACTCGATCTTCAGGGAAGCCTGCAAGCATTCGCATTTCTGGAATACCTGCGATGTCTCTGGGAACATCTCCTCGTGCTTCTTTGCTTGCCACAGGGAATCGTCTCTCTGAGTTCGCGAAGCTTCTGGACTTGAACTTCGAGTTCGAACCTATTCTAACTCCAATTCATGAGCTGAACCAGTCCAGCTTCGCTACTGATCCTGACGAGGCCTTGGCTGTGAACTTCATGCTTCAATTGTATAATCTGTTGGATGAGAGTAACGTTGCGGGTGGAAACTGCACTTCGATTGGCTAAGTCTTTGAAACCTAGAATTGTTACTCTAGGAGAGTATGAAGCTAGCTTGACCAGAGTTGGATTCCTGAACCGGTTCAAGACTGCGTTGAGGTACTTCACAGCGATTTTCGAATCTTTGGAACCGAACTTGCCGCGAGACTCGCCTGATAGGATCCGAGTGGAGAGACTTCTGCTAGGCCGGAGAATTGCTAGCGTGGTTGGATCAAGGTCGCAGGGGACTGTAAGAGAACATATGGAAGATAAAGAACAGTGGAGGATTTTGATGGAAAGTTCTGGATTTGAATCTGTAAACCTCAGCCATTATGCAATTAGTCAAGCTAAGATTCTTCTATGGAATTACAACAGTACTCTTTATACATTGGTGGAATCTGAACCTGGGTTTTTGACTCTGGCTTGGAATGAAGTCCCTCTCCTGACTGTTTCTTCTTGGCGTTAAAAGATTATTCCTTATTTGCTTTGATTGGAAATGGGTTTCCACCTGGTTCTTTTTTCTCTGGCGTGGAACAACTAATTGTCTATATGCCATTGATGATCATGCTTGGTCCTTAGTTAAGTTATATACAGACTGATGTTATTGGAACTACAATACAAGCCATCTTTGAGGATTTATAGGAGGATTGCCAATATGGTGTGCTTTGTGCAGCTTGATCATAGTTCCACGCCTTTCTCATCTCTCCTTTCCAATTGATTTTCCTTTTGTAGTATTTTGATTTCATGTTCTGGTGTTCCTAGGTTTGAAGACTTGATAATTTAGTGGACAAGGGAATGCAAATGAAGAAATGGGAGGAAAGAAGTTTTCTCTCCAGTTGGTGTCTGTAACTCTGTAAATCTGAATTTGTTGTATGGATTTAATTTGGTCTTTAAATGTCAAAGGATTTTCATCTTTACTTTCTTTCTGATTGAGACTGAAACTATACTGGAAGTTATTCATAGCCCCTTCAAATCTTTACAAGTTTGAGTAGGATTATAGTCAAGTTGTGAGTTCTGTAAATGTATCTTCCCAGAGTTCCAAATCTGCAACATCGGTTCTTTCGCTTTACTCTGATCAATGGGTTCGATTTCTTCTCGCTCAATTGAATTCGTACTCAACAAAGAGTGTCACTTTTTTTTGTTTGAAGTTTAGCACCTAATCAATACCTTTGAACTATTTGCCCCTTTGATTTTATTTGATGACCTATATTGTGCCGTGTCCATGCAAATGGTTTGGTGATGCAGAATCCTTGGTCAGATGTTACAGAGTAAACTGCAGGACAAGTTTTTTACCTTTCAGTGAGACTGTGACTCACTTGTACTATTCTGTGTGGAAGGGGGAAAAGTATTTGCTCGGTCCTAGCATTGATTTTCCCTTCACACAGTTTGCAGAGACTTGGATCCTTCTTCGTGAAAGTGTGGATTACTTTCTGGCCAGTTGCATGCTGCCTTGCAGACCAAGTAGTTGTGGCTTGAGTGTTCCATATTTGATGTTTGTTAATTTTTTTAGGGCTTATAGTTAAAAACCTAAACAATTTATGTAAAATGAAAATTAGAAACCTGACTCTATTATGGAGTGAAATGCCAAACTAGTATTCATTGCCATACTGTGACTGTCAACTTAGTACTATTTTCTGGGAGGGTAAAGTACACCCTTGCTCGGACCTGCTGTTACTTTCCTTCACACTATCTGCAGAAATTTTTGTTTCTTTTACTTTTTTCCATGAAAGTGTTGATTGCTTTCTTGCCAGTAGTGCTTGTCCTTCTCAGACCTATGGACCAAATTTAATGGCTTTGTTGGCTGTCTCTTTCATACTGCAAATCAAATTCCCTTTCTTTTTAGAACAACATAGAGGTGTAAGAGAAGTAGGAAGAGCCAGCCCCTTTTGAGTCTCTGATACAGTTGGCTAAGATTGTGACAAAAAAAGACTATGAATGAAATTGCTGTTTCTGGTGTTCTGTGATTGTGACAATTCAAGTTGTGAAATGGAAAGTTATCTTATTTGAACCCCCTAAAATTAAAGTTGAAGGTGAAGAGATAGTGATATATAAGGAATGAAAATATTTATGAGCTTTTTTTTAATTTTTCTTTCTTTGTTTTTCTGAAATCCATTTCTTTTTCTGTTTTATCCTAGAAGTACTTTGTAAGCTTTTAACTTAGAGAGATAATGATATTGAAAAATAATTCAGGAGTGAAGTAGAGAAGAAACAGAGAAAGTGAAGTGAATCTCAATTTTGTAAGATCAGCGTATGTGAAAAAAAGAAGGGTTTTCCTCATTAAATCCATCTTTTCTTCACTTTACCTCTAAATTACTTTGAGGGTTTACGAGATTTTAATCCATTTTGGCACAAGATTCAAATCTGCACTTTTTCCTTAGACTTGATTTCTGTTGAAGGGTCCCATAAATGTAGAGTATAGGTTACTAAACTAGTGACTGAAGCATCCTCTTCCTCATATTTTACTTGTAATTCATGACTCATCATTTACATGCACCATCCTCACCTAAAAGAATTCATTCAAAATAAACGCAAGGACTTGGTGAATTTTAGTTAGAAGTTTGAAACTGAAGTTTAGAAAACTTGGTTTATCCTCTCATGTTCTAACTCCTAATTTTTCTAATGTTGGGCTGGCTTGGATCAACATTAGTTCTAGTAGAAAAAGTTATGACTGTTCAACCATGAGGTCTTGAGTTTGAGTTTGTATAAATGTAGAAAATATTTTTGAAAAAACTATTTCTTGGTTGAACCTAACATTGCTTAAATCTAATCTAATTAGATAGTCATAAAAAAAAAAAATTAGGCTCATGCATGATTCATAACCTTACTATACATTTTTTGTCTCGCCAGTGCTTCGACCGGAAAACATTTTCCGTGCACCGTTTCTTAAACTAATATCCAAACATGTTGATATAAATTTTTAAACTGGGATACTTGTGGATAATTTGCAATCTGTAATCTTTAAGTAACTTAAAGACACATTTGTAGCTGCTCCACTTGCTGTTTACTAAATCAATAATAGGGAAATGAAGGTCTTGAAATTTGCATAATGTGTAGAGTTCATTTTAATTGTAAAATTCTGACGGAGAATAACATAACAAATTGAAAATATGTATCAGATTCAACTGTCTTTTGTGTGCGTTTTCTCCAATAATGCACTGAGATTAACGTTGGATTGTTCATTGTTATTGCCATATTATATGCAAATCACAGAAAAATTATGAGCAAGAGGAAATTTCTTATTCATTAACTTTGGTGGAATTAACTTTAACCCAAATCTTATCTCTAAGGTCTTTCTTAGAATCTTCCTATGGAGGAAATCATTACTTCCTGTTTCCAGTTCTAGTTTTTCACGTTTTAAGGTAACTTTTTAAAGTTCTTCAACACTCTCTCTCTCACACTCACACACACACACACCCAAATATTGAAGAGTTCTTAGGACAAGTCTTTTTAAAATTTTTCTCTACCGTTTTTTTTTTTTAAAATCTTGTAAGCGCATTCGTGAGTTGATTTTATGTAAAAAATTAATTTAAAAAAATGATCTTTTAGTTTTATAACTTTTAATTCACTTATAACTCAATCCCTCAATTATGACTCGCCTATAATTCAATTCCTTAACTTTTAAATCACTTACAAATTAGTCCCTAAACTTTTGTTATTTTTTTTTTCATGTTAGCTTATATCTCACATCAATGAGTAAGAGAAGGGTATTTTAGAATAATATATGAGCATTTTTTTATCCCTCTTATTTGATAAAAAATTTAAAAAAAATTAAAAAATAAAGATCGAATTACAAGTGAATCAAAAGTTAAGGAATTGAGTTGCAGCGAGTCATAATTGAGGGATTGAGTTGTAGTGAATTATAGTTGAGAGGGTAAGTTATAAATGAGTTAAAAATTGAAGGATTAAAAAATTAATTTTTTTAATTTTAAAATAACTTCAAGTGAAGTGTTGAGGAAAAAAAAAAAGTAGGATTTACTTTTTGGAGACTCATAGTAATACAGTTAATGCTGTTAGGTTGATGAGAAAAAAGTTCACATTTGGGGGGGGGGTCATATGTAAATATTTGATATTGACATCTCATAATTATATTCATCTACCATACTTCCCTACATTTCTCTTTCTCTTCGTAAATGCAAATGATCTGGATTGAAAGAGAACTCTATCATTCGATTTTGGATATTTTTAATACGTCTTAATATTTTATTAGAACATTATAGGAAAAATGCAATTTTTAGTCCTTCTAATTTTTTTCAATTATCAATAATGTCATACTGCATTTTAAATGTTTTCATTCAGATCAAATATACATCCAATATAATTATCTTTAATAGAATAATACATGTGTGTCAAAAAAGATTAAAGACATGTTTGATTTTTGTTTTTGAAAAATACAACTTTTAGTCCTTCCAATTTTTTTCAATTATCAATAATGTAATACTGCATTTTAAATGTTTTCATTAAGATCAAATATACATCCAATATGATTGTCTTTAATAAAGAATACATGTGTGTCAAAAAAGATTAAAGACATGTTGGATTTTTGTTTTCAAAAACTGTTTTTTATTTTTAAAAATGAAAAAATTTAAAAAATTATTTGCATGAGTGCTGTGAATCCAATTGTTTTAAAAATGTTCTCAATTTTTTTTAAATAGAAACGTCTTATTGTTATTTTCATTTTTTTTTTGTTTGTTTTCAAACTACATTACATTTGTTTGACCAAAAAAAAAACTATATTACATTTGATTATAAAAACTACAATTACCTTAACCAATAATTATCATAAACCACTATCATTAATTATTGGTAACCATCACTATCAACTGATTTTTTAATTCTAAACAACTAAATAAATTTTCTTTTTGTTTTTTTAAAATAATTTTAAAAAATGTATTGCAAAATAATTTTTAAAAACAAAAAGAACAAAAACCAAACAAGCCATAAGCCTCACATTTTTATTCATATTATTTTGTTATGGTATATATTATTTTTTAAAAAAAATTTAAAAATTGTGTTGCCATAAGACACTGAATTAGAAGCCTAATTCAATCAGAATTTCCAATTTGGGTGCTACGCTTATCATTGTCGACTTGTGGTAAAATCTATCTGCTTTAGATTTTTCAACTTGAACGTTTTTAGATAATAAATTCTCTTTCTATATTATTTATAGAATGACAAATAAAAAATTATCTTTATTTTAAATTTAAATTATGCATTTAATAAAATAAAAAGGGATAATTAATTCGTAAATCCTTATAGTTTATTTAAAAAAAAATGGGTCCCTTATATTTCAATATGTTAAAAGCATCCACCTTCGTAGTTAAAATTCATTTTGACACCTTTAAAGTGAGATGATGTGACTAATAACACTATAATTTGGAGGATGCCTCTAACAAATCAAAGTATAAGGGCCTAATTTAAAGAAAATAGTAAATTATAGAGACTTGATTCAAAATAGAAACAAACTATAAGGACTTATGAATTAATTTTCCTAAATAAACAAACTATTAAAATATAACAATAAGATAACATCAAATCCAAATTAATCCACAAGCATTCTCACAATCACCTCACTTGTCGAGAGGTTAACAATGTTTAATACTCCCTCCTGCAAGGCCCTATTAAAGTATAAAGTTGGTATGACAGGGATGAGACAAGCATTTTTGGAAATTACTTATAAATATTTCATTAAATTTTGTAAAGAGTCTTGTAGTAAGGACCAATAGATGGGGCTTTATAAATAAGACAATAGAGAGTATTACTTTTTTTTTTTTTTAATTCTATTGACTGGTGTCGTAGAAAACCACCACTCGCCTAGACTAATTTAGACCCCTATCCTGTGAGACTGTTATTACTAACAGCAACCTCACGAGCATCTTGAAAATATTTTTGACATTTTTATTTAATGCAGCTGCATATTTCAGGACTCAATACCAAAATCTCAGGATAAACTGATTCTACTTTCTTGACCAGTTGAACCAAGTGCCCTGGACAAAAGGAGTATCACTAAGCTGCTTCAAAACATTGACAAGATTGGATCGAGGAAGTGCAGAACAATCAACGACAAGAACAATAATGTCTATTAATTTAGGTGGTCCACTCCATGCATAACAGACAATAAGGACTAATCCAACTTAATAAATACATTATCTACTACGTTTCTGAAATGATACATATTACTACTACTCATCACTCAGTACCCACAGAGATATGCTTTCAATCATGATAGGATTAACAGTACCATAATCACAAAGCTATCAGCATATAAAGCATGGATATCCTTCACATTAATGGAGGAGCCAATTAAGAGAGATAGAGAGTAATGCAACCCACATGACATGTGTCCCACTACTCTCTCTAGTCTCTATCTTCTCTCAGTTATTGTAGAAGATCTATATTCATAAGAAGTCATTAAGTGACAAACCTTAGAGGCATTTGGCCTCAATCTCCTCCAGAGTAAGCCCCTTGGTTTCAGGCACCACAAAGAAAATGAATACAAGTGATGCCACGGCTATTCCACAAAATATGTAGAACAAAATTCCTGCTCCAACCAATGCCTGTGATAAGAAAAAAGACAGTCAGATAAAAACCATCTCAACTTATCTATTATATCAAATCTGTCATGCTGTATTAGAATATGGACTTGACACAATATGGACACGGTAAAATGACAAAGTTTAAATGTAATTTGAAATGTCACGTATTAGATAATTAGTTTGACTTGACACAATGTTTTTGAAGTTTCTATGCTTGATAGTTATTAGGTCAGTTCAATAGTAAGTTTAAATATTTTTGTCTAGAGAAAATATGCCAATAGCATATATGGTACTGGCCACATCTTTAAGATTGACACGAGCTTGATGTTTTGGATTAAATCGGTCTTTCTCTTTCCTTAATCCCCTTGGTTACATGATGAGTGTTAGATGTCAAGATTAGCATGTGAGAGAATAATCTGTCATCTGACTCATCACGACGCATCTAGAAAACAGGTCTGCGGACTATACGATCTCCATAATCGCGTTTAGAAAAGTAAAGAGATTGAAGATCATCATCACCTTCAGTGGGGAGAAAGAAAATGTCACCAAGGCATTTGCACCAAAATTGACAAGTACTGCTAAACTTAGTCCTCGTCCTCTTAGTCGCAAGGGGAAAACCTCTGATATCATGAGCCATCCAATTGGACCAAAGGAAACCTGCAAAAAATGAACAAAGAATCACATTAAGCAATCTTATGCAAGCAAGACAAAAGGATTTTCTTATATCAGTGTGATATGACCAGAAACAGAAAACAGAAAAGACACAGAAAAGTGGCTGAGATTGATGCTCCTCCTTTGAATACTTCACTGTCAAGCCTTCGACAGAGAACCACTCTGTTATTGGTTTCCTTCCATCCTTCTCCTGATCCTCTGTTTGGTTTATGTCATCTGATATATAGACTTTTCATATCCTGCAGTGTTGCCATCACATTTTCCACATGTCTTGCACACTTCCTCAACTTCTTCATTCTCCATCATGCAATTTTTTTTTCCAATTCTTCTTGAGAGTTTCCCATTCCCCCCACCCCAAAAAAAAAAAAAGAAAAAAGATTGGACTACTTTGATACCAAAAACTGATGGAAACCAAGCTCCAATGGTATTCAAAATACTAAATAACCAGAAAACACAAGAACAAGCTCAAACATAGCACTTTCCTCAGGTATTCGAGAGACCAAAGACTCCACACACAAACCCGCTGATTTCCTACCTTACACTAACCCCACATCCCCTACAATATATTCCCCAATGCCTCTCTCTCACTCACACACATCACACCTGACGGCCCATTTGTTATCGAGTTCCAAAACCAAATAAAAGTGTTGCAGCATTGTGTGAAAACCAAATCCCCTTGCCTGAATTCATGAAGTTGACATAAAATCTCAAATAGGGTAGCAGTGTTGTCCATATAAGATTATGTTTTCTCGACAACTTGCATGATTTCTTTTATGGACCTGCCTGGTATAAAGTTTATGCTAGTTTAGGTCGTCATTCAGTTGATCAACCAAAACATAACAAGATTGTCTTCAGTAATAAGAATACTTGAGGACCATCAAAGATAATTGTTCTAGATGTCCAGTAATCATGGCGTGAAAGTTCTAGGAACAGAGTCAACGACAGGGCTGCGGCCCTCAGATGAGGAACACCATTCCTTGGCATTCAGCACCATCACGAAGCCAAAAGAGATCATTAGAATATCTCGAGTCCTTGTGGCTCCCGATACCAAAAAAATAAATCGGAGGCTAACTCTCTTCCTCTAGAACAATGTCATCTCAACTTCACATGTCCAGAACCCTAATACTCCCTGCCGGAAAGCCTCGTGCTATCTACCCCAGCAAAGTGGCAGCAGGTAAAGCAAGCCTACCACTAACCCAAAAGTTAAACACAAAATCCATTCATGAATGGGACCTATATCACTCATAATATCTTGAGCATTGGGCTCCAATCTATCAAGAACAACATACAAGTTTGAGAAATAGACTACCAAGTCATGTCTGCAGCAATCAAAGGAGAAAACACGGCCACAAAATGTGCATATTTTCTGCTTGTATTCTCTGAAATTTTCCCCTGGTTTGGGATGCCTTACAGGTAAGAATTATGTTCCAGACTACTCTAGCATGTTCACACACACAAAAAATGTCTGCAGCAATATAAGGATGAAATATGACCACTGGTAGGGATTTTGTTTTAGCTTCTCCATGGTGTTCACACACATGCATACACAACTCTGTGCAGTCCACACACACACATGCATCCACTTACAAACTTAATAACTTAGGGATTGCTTTTAATAGGCTGACTACCGAACTGGTACAACAGGTCAACCCAATTGAATACAGGTACAGTCTATCAATGCTTGCTAAATTTCTCTTCTAAAGTTCCTTTCTTTGATAGTGATTTATCTTTCTTCCATAATTCTGCATCACTTTCTAGGAGAATTGTGACCCATTGGCATGCGAAATAAGTGCACACCATCATCATTTCCTTTATTTTTTTAAAATGGACAATATTCGTGAAGGTACACCATAAGGTTCACTTTTTGTCTCACCGTAACTACATCATTGGACATTTTATATTAAACTAGGTCTCATCCATAAATCATGAACTAGCATCCCAAGGATTCAACTGTTTATATTTTATTAAACAACTTATATCTCTAAATCTTTGAATACATAAAAACCAGAGACACAAAAACTAAATATTTTCCTCTTTATATCCCCTCTTATGGTCACTTCAGGCAGCTCTTATTACAAGGACTGTTCAGCGTCAAGGTGTTGTTTATACAAGGAAAATTATCCCATACCTCAGGCGACCCAGGAACTACCAAAAACAGCATCTTTACCAGTCTTTTCAGGTCATTGATTTCAACAAGTATTCATAAATCTTGGGTTATGCAATCCATATCTCCTCCTTGATTATGACAACAAACATTGAACTCGTTGAAAATAAAGCCAAAATATCTACAAGCAAAAAATCCTGGACTGAAAAATCATACAAAAAATCAGAAGGAAACTATTTAACCTGATAACAGCCCACGTACAACAGCAGACCAACTACAGCAACAGCTGATGCGTCATCCAAGAACGTGTAATACGAACCCAGAAGGAATAAAGAGACAATCTGCAATGCATATAGTTCATCAAATTTAAAGATTGATGCTAAAATTCCTGTTTTTTATTTTTTATGTAAGTTAATTTTGATGCCAATCATGCAAAAATGGCTGATAAGTGAATTGGTCTATTGATTTGATATAAAAATTAAAAAATAGGCTCTGAGTAAATTGCCACTAAAACCAACCAACATTTAGAGATGGGTATTAACTTACCATCCCTGAAACTCCTACAAATAGTAGAGGTCTCCTTCCGATTCTATCAACAACAAAAACAGCAACTCCTGTCATGATCAACTACAACATAGAAAGATGAAGTCGCTGTCAAAAAGAATTTGTGAACATGATAGGAAAGTATTCTCATGGACTTAGTAAGAGGAAAAATAATAGAAAAAGGAAAAATGTTTTTAGAGCGTTCGTAGTGAATCAACAAACAATGTGAAGACATTTTTGGATCATTCTTTTACTTTTCTTTCTCTTGAGGAGAATGTGACTGATATGTTGCGTTGATAGATTGTGAATTTAACTTAAGCTTTCATATTGGTCTAAAAAATCTTATACTTTTGCCTAGATACATTGGAACACCCTCACATAATTTAAAACAAGAGCTCTATAAGTTAAGAAACTTAAAATGGATACTAAGAGAAAAGCAACATGAAATAAAAAAGGGAAAAAATGCACTAATTACATTGTTTTGATTCTGCACTATCATTTTCAATTAGCTTTTGGGAAATTTTCAGTTAAATTTAATGTTTCTGAGGTAAGCTTCCTGCCCTTTCTATAGAACACAGTTATGATTGGCAGTTTTCAAGCTTTTTCCAGAGACAACACAATTTTCCAGGTTCAGTTGCCAAGCCCAATTTCTATAGCTAACTGCCTACTTCCCATCCAACGTTAGCATGCCCCTACTGGTTTAATAATGGCATCTTCTCTGTTATTACTAATACCTTCATTAAAGTAGTCGCTAGTGAACCTCACTTCAGGCTATTTGAGGTCCTCCTCTCCACAAGGTCCACGAGTTCTTGACTCAAAAGCATCTTACCATATTTCTAGTAACAAGTATCTTTTCACTAATCTAAATAGTATTGTTCACTTCCTTGCCACCATTACTTATCTAATGGATCACCCACAAAAATGCTAAAGGCATTGGCCTATCTCATCTCATTCATTCTATGCTTGTAGATGCCATTAACTATGTTCCAGAATGCCTGTTTAAATTGATATATCTCAGCAAATTGACTCACACCCTTCAATGTTCCATTACGTTTTCCTTCTCTTTCTATAGTTTCTACATAGTCAAACAATTCAAATTAGAATTTAGTAGAACTTTTATCTGCATCCGCAAAGTACTAATAAATGTGAAATAAGGTAATAGCATTTAATTAAATTTACATATTATGAAAGCATAAACTTTACCTTCAATACACCAAGGAGAATTGATACACGAGTTGCATCTGATGCCGCAGAGAATCCCGCACTCTACCAAAATATAGGATTTCAGTGTTATTACATTTCATTAGCACCTCGGTTTTTACTACTTAGACCAAAGTTTCCTCAATCAAAATTAGCAAATTACCTTGAGGATTGTTGCTGCATAGTAGAGCACGCTTGGTTGCCCAGTGATCTGTCACGATTTAAAATGTAAAAATGCAAACCTAGTGGTAGCTCTGATAATTTGCATTATTTGACTTTACAAACTGCAATACCTGTTGAAACAAGACCAATCCTACACCAATTGTAAGGGCTTTCAAGTATTTTCCCCTGAACATCTCTGCAATAGTAACTTCTTTTTCTTCACCCGCATAAGAAAGTTCTTCTAGAATCTCATCCACTTGCTGAAGAGCTGAATCACCAATAGCTGGACCCCGAAGTCGATACAAACAAGAAACTGCAGAATCTTTCAAACTCTGGGCATTCCCTTTTCCCTGTATACAGCGCAAGAGTATCCATCTAGGAGATGATGGGAGCCACCACATTCCAATTCCCATGATTATTGCCAAAGGACTACTAACTCCATACATATAGCGCCACCCCGCAACAGTGTCTACCAAAAGGCTACCTACTCCATACCCTGCCTGCACAAGATGATATGAAGCCAGTTCTAAATGCAGGTGTGCTCAGAACAGAAAATAACATGAAATATATTTTTTACTCAGAATCCATAATACAACGCTACAACAATGTAAGGCAAATTTTAAGAAGCTTGTTGTCTTCATTTCATTTATAGATCCAACAAAATTGAATTCAAGAGGGAATATATAAGAACTTACAACCATCCCAAGTACTATGAAAAACTCTTTCAGTGAGATTAATCGACCACGAATTGGAGCTGGAGCAGTCTCTGCAATGTACATAGGAGCAGCATGCATAGCCTAAAAGAGACAAACTGGACATCATTTATATTGCTTACACTTCAGGGAGAAACTATAAAACTGTATTGATTAGATTTTATCCACAAAAATTCTCTAACAATTCCTTTATAATGCAGTGAAATCATTCTTCCATCTTGTTCTTTTTGTGCATGTCTACAGCAATGTTAATACTTCTGACATCCATAGAATTTATTTTTGTTTTAAAATAAGGAAATACAAATAACAACAATAACAAACCTCATCCGACTAATTGGGGTCGGTTATGTGAATTGTATGACGCCATTGTACTCTATCATTTACCAATCTTTTAAGAATGTGGTTAACTATAAGAGGTATCGGTAGAACAAAAAAACTGAAGAGATGATACAATTACACATAGTCTGAGAGACATTATATTATGTGATAGCTCCAACATGCATAAGTCAGTAAAGCACATGCAGTGGCATAATTTGTTTTGATAGAATTACATAGGAAAGGGTGGCAATGCATGTACATCAATACATGGGCAAAAAAAATAACTGCAAAGCTTGAACCCTATCCAGCATGTAAGAGGTACACAGAAACTCTCACCTCCAGATTTGTTAAAAGGTTTCCTACCTTATCAAAACAAACAAACAGATATGAGGTAACATATATCATATCTGTTAAAAAAGCATACCAGTCCAATTCCTAGACCAAATACAAATCTTCCAATCACCAAAACAGCAAAATCAGGAGCAAATGCTTCTACAAGAGCTCCAACAAAATACAGTGATGCAGCCACAATCAACTCCCTTCTTCTTCCTTAAATAACACCAGTCATTTAACCTTTGTCAAGACATGAAAATATCCAAAACAATAGTTGACACATGACAAAATTTACCTAAGAAGTCAGCAACATTGAAGGCCAACACAGAGCCAATGAGCGCACCATACAATGATCCACTAGTCTGCAAAAACACCATAGAATGATTTATAACGAAACCAGAGTGCATTTTCCTGATCATTGTATTAAAAAAATATGAACATAATAAAGGATGAAAAGAATTAACGAAATTGCCATAACCAAAGACAGAAAATGTTCTGAATCTAACATAAACTTACCACAAGGCCAATTTCAACGGAAGACAAATCATACCATGATACTCCACTTAGTGTTGCAGACTGCAAAAAAGAGAAATGATAAGTAAGCCAAGCAAAGAACTGAAATATACAGCAGCTGCATTAATCAGCTTCCCAAGAAAATTTCAAGTGCAACAGTAAGTTCAACTGAAAAAAAATAGAGTTAATAAGATGCAGTATTTCTACATATTAAACATCCTAATTTTGTTTATGATAAATTACAAGACAGCAACATATATTAAACAAGTTTCTATCATACACAAAGGACTGAATTGTTATTACAAAAAGCAAATAGATTTCAAAGAGGCTTCATTCCTTTTTTTTTTTTTTTTTGCCGGGGGGAGGGACCCCTAAGACTAAAATTTTCCAAGCAACTTATTCTGTCAATCTGTCTCACCCTTGGGTAACAACAGTAATCGCAAATCTTCTAAAGATCTACGCCATTGTTTTTCAGAAGATTTTTCCATGACAGACTATCTTTAGCCTTCCTGCTTAATGAATGAGAGAATTAATGCTTAGAAACATAATGTACCAAGCATACTTGGACTTTCAAACAGATAAAGAAAGCGTGATCTCTATAGTTGTCCTGTTTACTGACAGTTTAAGCCTTTGGAACTACAGATCAATGAAGAAAATAGGTGCTCCGCATGAATAAATGTGTTATCACATGCCAGCATACCACCTCAAAAGGATTAAAGTAGAACTAAATGAAAATATTATAAAACATTTTATGTCTGTCTAGCAATGATGAAGATGACAGAGGAATGAAATTATTGGACTAAAAAATGCTTAATATCCTTTTTAGCGTCTTTCTTATTTTTTTAATTTTTGACAGCATTGTGAATATGTAAAAATAAAACCCCTCGTGTATATGGATCATCTTTTCCCCACATACCTAAATGAAGTTCATGTGAAGCCAAAGCAACCAAATAAAGATTCTAAAATTTGATTTCAATGCTAATTATTTTGATTTATGATGATAATTTGATAATAACATGGAAATTAAAAAGAAGAAACAAGAGTATTAAAGATATACAGGATCTATTCATTCAAGCCTTCATTCATCTCTTGAATTGTAGCATGTGATCATAAGGGCGTACCTCAATGACAATTGTAGCACAAGATGTGGCACCAATGTCATAGCCATATAGTAGCCCTCCCAGAGCTGGAAAGAGAAATCTGAGAATTTCAAAACTCTGTTAGGTATAACTGTAGAAATCAAGCTTCCACTATCAGAAACTCGATATGAGCACTATATCAACATGACATCTATTTCATGAATTTAGTCAACCCAGTAGCATGAATGCATGCTAAATTGAGCATTTATATATTAAACAGTGACTTGAGTTTAGCCCCCCCGAAAAAAAAAGTATTAAGTAGTGACAGTGTACAAGCTCAAGGCACCATTTAATAATCCCTCAAAACACTATCTTGGGAACACAATTCTTATCATCGCCTCCGTCTTATCTATAACAGTTGCTTGGAGGAAAGATAACAAAATATTACAATTTCACAGAAATCCTAAGTACCAAACTAAACATGTTAAACTTCATTATCTAAATATATGGCTGAAATTGTTCAGAAGAGGACGCATAGGATTCTGAGAAGTGAGAATCAAGCATCTCTTCAGACATAAGAAGCAAAAATTATGCAGGATAAGATAAATTACCAAGTCCCCCCCCCAAAAAAAAAAATTATGACAGTGCAATGAGCTCCAGCCATTCTCAAATCTTAGTAGTTAAAACATTTTCAACCTTGGAAACACTAAAAGCATAAAAAGGCAGACTTTTTTTGGCATGAGGAAAGAAAAAATTTCAGCCCATCTAATCCTATACAATTTTTTATTGGATAATAATATATTATTAGGTAGAAAAAGAAGATAAACACAAATAAGGAGGATAACATACATTCCTGAACCCTAAACATAAACATTGGGCCTATGGGGTTCGAAAGTGCAAAATCTAACCTCTCTGCATATCAGGCAAGGAAGTTCCTCAAAAACAACATGCAGAATGGCACTTCTAAGAATAAGTAAAACTCCGAATATGCTTATCCATATCATATAATAATATAAACTTGCACAGAAGGGGGTAATCTAATAAATAACACTTACGGGAGAATTGCAGCATAGATGGAATAATTTTCAGAACCATGAACACCATTAAGAAGAGGCTCTCTTGAACTCCCAGTCTCACCGGATGTCTTTCTTTTCTGTTGAAAGTCAGTGAATTTCAAATGTTATGAGTAGTGAAATAAATAGATTAGTATGGTTTATAGGAAAATAGCTTGTAAGCATATAAGCATGACTATGTGCATGACCATGCATCTGATTGCAGGCATTCAGCTTTTTTCCTTCATTTAGCACACTCAGTCATATCAGTGCACAATGAGAGGAAGAAAATATTATTTCTTATCTTGATTTATGATATAATTATCATTTGGCATTTAGGGTTAGTAATTGGAGTAGTTTAAGGTTTAACGTTTAATTATCAGTTCGATCAAAAAAACAGTTTAATTATCAGTAATCAGGGATTGGTGTTTGAGCCTGAGAATATGTTATCCCAAGGTAGTACTCAAGCATTTGCATGTGAGTCTTAGTAAGATTAACAGTGCCTAAAAAAGGAATAGTCGGTTTAGAAGATTAGACTCCCTAGATGATATTTTATCGTAGAAATCATTTCCTAATTGTTTGAGTTCAAGATATTTTTCTTCTACCTCTTTTCTCGTATTTTTCATCGCATATACACAAAAAAATGAGCTTAGCATTAGTAAATTCAATTCTCTTATTAGTGCCAGCACAAAAACTCCCTCGAGATGCAGGGAGCCAACAAAGAACTCACATATGATACTACCCAAAGAAACCCAAAACGAAGTGGGTCAGGAAGAACAGAGGTCGCGAACCATTTGCACGTTTAATTTCCAACGCAATAAACAAACAGAATCATGGGAAGAGGGGGAACAACATACCAATTACTCAAGTTGAGCATCAACTTGAGAACAAAAATGCCGAAATTCTTGAAGAGAAAAAGAAATTGCTTTTCAATGAACCTAGTAATTGTTTGGTATTCTTCTGTTTTCCATAACTTAATCAGAAACCAAAGGCAGTGATTCTCTCAAGCGTCTGCATACTACAGCGAAAGCAGATAAATCGGAGGCTTTAAGAGAGAGATAACCATACCGTAGGTTGATCAAGATCGGACGCCATTGCTTGGAATGGAAGGCTGAGCTAGAATTGTTGCAAAACAACAATGAAAGCGAACTGAAGTGGAAGGATTACATTTATATGTAATACAAACGGGACATCCAATTATCCAATCATCATTGCAGTCAACATTCTCAAGTTTAAAAAATTACTAAAAAAAAAACCGCTTTTTTGGCAGCGAGAAAAGGAAACAAGGATTTATTTAAATAAGAATCTTTTAAAATATCAAATTCGCAAAGTCATTTCACAACGAAAGAGATTAAAAAATAACGCAAACTCAATTTTACAGGATATAAATAAAGAGAAGATTAAATAAGTGAAGTAGTAATAATTAAGAGAGTAAAAGATTAGGAGTGTTGGAGGGCGCCACGATTCACAGACGAAGTGCTGGCACATGGCGTTTAGTTCAAATTCAAACTGAAAATTGAAAACGACGCTTAGCAAACGGCAAAATTGAGTGCTTCACTAGCCAACATGACGTGAAACAAAACTACATTTCATCTTCTTCTTCGCTAAGCAACTGGATCCAATTGGTAGTTGGAGGGAAATTCAAGTCGGTTGACATTTTTTCCCCACTACATCGAAATCTGACAAGCATGAAAAAAAATTAAAATAATAAAAAGATAAAAATTTTACTGTGACAAAACAAAATAAAATGTTGTGCTGCTAGCTAAGAAAAATTTAAAAAACGTGAATTTTTTTATTTATATTTCAGGTTAAATAAAATTTTAATTATTTTGATTTTTATAGTCAATGTTTGTTAACATAAGTCTTTCTATTTTAGAATGGGATTTCTGCACTGTTTTTCAAATTTCACGAGCAAAATTGTACGATAATTTATTACATGATGGGTAGTGCAGCATGGTAAATGGGACCATAACCTTACTGAACAAATGTCTAGATTGTTATGGATTGGAAAAATATTTAGATAAATTGAGTGTCATTTATGGTCTATTTAATTAAAATATTTTAAATAATTTAATAAGATCTTGTGTGATATTTTTAAATTAATTTTATTATTATAACAGAATGCACATTTAATTTCTTACATATTCTCTCTTTACTATCATCAATATCAAAATTAATTTATATTTAATGATATTTAAATATCATATTTTATTGGATATATCACAAATGACATAATGCACCCGATCTACTTAAATTTTTTTTATGAATTGAGAAATTTTGCATTATTTTTACAATTCATGTGTAAAATTATATCATACTTGAGTTAAGGATAGATTTGCACCTTAGCTCATTTATAAAAACTAACCAAAAAAAAAACTACAATTTCACAAAATTGCCACGCATGGACAATAAAATCGCTATTAGGTCTATTCTTTTACACCCACTCCATTCATTTAAAAATATAAGATATTTTTTGAAGAGTTAAATATTTTATTTTTAAACCTTTTGAGATGTAATCATTATCTTTCTTTTAAAAGTGTCCTATTGATGAATAACTTTATATTTTAATAAGAGTAAATATAAAAAATATAATTAATTTAAAAAAGGTAATTATTTTATTAAAAAAAAATTAATTAAAAATATTTTATATTTTTTAATAGAGAGAGTATGTTTGGTATTAAATGTGAATTGCTCCTCTAATAAATATTTGAATCTTGATTTATGATGTTAGAAGAAACTATTCTGTTATACCTAATTTTAGGTTAGCTTCTCCACTCCACATGCTAGCCCCCATTCAAGATGAGGCTTTCCTGTTACCTCACTGCACCAACTTTTTGGAGAGACAATGGAACATAATGGACAATTTTTCTTTTTTTTTTTTTAACCAGATGAAAATTAGATGAACATAATAGACAAATAAAATGACTAATTTGAGCCTTACTGCATCCCAATGTTTTATAATAGAATGAAACTACTACTGTATCTGAGTGCTGAAATGTAAAAGTTCGAGCATAGCTCAGATAATATTTGATATTATTTTTTATCAGGTCCTCCTGAAATATCTTTCCCCATAGAGAATAGGGAGAAGAATTATTGCTTTCTCACTCCTTCAAGCATATTAAATAACAGAGTGGGTATTTTTTTTTTTCTAATTTTCTTGGCACTCTTGAAACATGAAACTTAAAAATAAGATTAAGAAGTGAATTATAATTTCTTAATGCATTGTTTGGTACTGAAAAAAAAGGAAAAAAATAAAAGAATACAAGAGAAAATATAAGACTAGAATATATGTTTATATATATAATTTCTTAATGCATTGTTTGGTACTGAAAAAAAAGGAAAAAAAATAAAAGAATACAAGAGAAAATATAAGACTAGAATATATGTTTATATATATATATATATATATAAAGGACATGTATGAGTAAAATAGTAACTTTTTCCATATCTATTATAATCAATTAAATATTCACTATTAATTGAAATAAAATATAAAAGTTGAAAACCTCTCCCTTCCATCTAGCATTTCAAGGATCAAAATGTTGTATTTGGTGAACATATTACAAATATTTTTACTTAAACTAAAATAAACAATAGTTGTTATATTTTATATCATAACTAAAAATATTTTCATTTTACTTAAAATAAAAAATAATTTTTGCCACAAAATTATTGACTAGATGTGAATTCCCATGTATTATATAAAAGTTAAAAATATATTACTAATTTATAAATAAGAAACATTTTTATAAATGTTATATCTTGTATAGTATATTAATTGTCTTTTTCTTACCAAACTTTCCATTTCCATGGTAAACGTTTACACCTACTTCACTACTTGTACAGCTGCATATGTGGGCACTTTCTAACCAAGTTTGCTATTTGCTTTTCTAGTGTAAAATATAATTTTTCATTAAACTATTTCAGTACTTCTTTAATGCTCTTGAAATGTCATATTATCAACACCTACACTTTTTAACAGAAAATATTTTAAATTAAATAATTTTATTATCTAAATGTGCATTATGATAGATAATAGATAATATAATATAGGTCTTTATAAAGGAGATAATTTAGGCCAAGCTTGACTCGCCAGCTCGAATAAGCCTGAAAACTCATAGGTTCAAGCTTGAGAGTTTAGAATTTTTTTTATTCCAAGCTTATTCAGGCTGCCCAAATGAACTCAAAAAAATATAAACCAAGTCTGACTAACTAGTTCAAATAAGTCCAAAAACTCATAAGATCGAGCTTGAGAGTTTAAATTTTTTTTTATTTCAAACTTATTTAGTTCTCTTCAATAAACCCAAAAAAATTTGAGTCAAGCCCAAATACCCAAATTTTTTTATTTATAAATAAGATAAAAATTGAAAAAACATTTTTAAATAAAAATTGAAATTACAAAAATAAAAATATATAATATAATATTCAACAATTTAGGTATTTGAGCTATTTTGAACATATGAGGGGTTAGAGTCAAACTAAACTCTATAGGTATTTTTATATGTCAAGATATTTTTTAAGCATAACTTGAATTGAGTTCAATTCAAATAAGCTTAGTTTACCTGAATTATCAACTTTGAGTCTTTATGACATCTCATTACGGTTGAAGAGTATAGCTCCTCTAGGCTCTAGCAATGTTTTGTGAAAATATGGGTTCATTTTGTTTGATTTTGATGTTTTATTTTGAAGATAATAAATAAATAATATCCAAAATCTCAAATTAAAGATATTTATAAAGAATTTTAATTTTGAAATATTTTTGGAAATAAGTTAGACAAAATATTAACTTAAAATTTTGGGCTATATTTTTTTCAATTTATTTAAATTTATTTTAAGATTCTTCAAAATAATTTCAAAAACTAAGATTAATTAACACTACTTGGATCGAATAAAAATAAATTCAATTTTCCTTCAGTAATATTGTTTATTCAATTCCTACCAGAATATTGTTTATTCAATTAGTGTGGGGGAAAGACCATGTTGGAGAGGCTGTTACACATTACATCCAATAATGCCCGAATTTAATTTAGTAATATAAAAGCATCAAATAATCATGCCAAAATGGAAAAAGATAAAGTTTTTTAGTAAAAATATCTTCAATTTGATGTCACCTACTACAACTGTCCCCCACCATATATTACTTTAGTATATTATACTTTCTATTCAAAACAATTCTTAATAAAACAAATCATATCTTCGCTCTTGTCTCTACGTAGAGATCCTTCAATGTCATTTTCCTGACCCTTGTCAATTATCGTTGGAGTCTCTAGATCATTCATTTCACCCTTCAAAATTTGCAAGTGAAAAATACAATCTTAAAAAACCAAGTTAGTGACAGTCTAATCCCAAAACATTCTAAAATTCCAATAAAATCCCACAAGTCCTTAATATAATGCTTGGTTAAAATGGAGGAAACAGGAGAGAAGGGAATTAATAATCCCTTTAAATTCCCCCACTTTTCAAATAGAGGGATTATGAGGAAAGAAGAGAAGAAAAGGAAATCCAAACAAGGGAAAATAGTAACTCTCCTCCAAGTTGCTATAAGGGCAGGCAAAAGAAACTACTTAAATGCCTTTCCTAAATCACAAAAAAGGAGCAAATCCTTAGAAAACAGTTGCCTCAGATCTGTTATAATTGTGTATTTGGTCTGCCTCATAAAAGAAGAACAAATCCTTTTGATGAATATTGGAAATATTTCAAGGTGATTTTGTCTACTTAGATGTCTCAGACAAGATCGAACTCTTTATAAAGATAACTGAATTTCACCAGTTAAATTTGAATACAACCCATTTATTCTCACAAGGTAAGAAAGAAGAAATATCCAAGATATCTTGCAGCTCAGTCACAGCTGAACTATGCTCCAAAGGTCAGCCTCAGGCTTTGGACTGCCATGACTGGTACCGGGTCCAGTCTCTCTGACCCGGATTAAGTGCATGTCCCTTGGAATGATAGATATACTGTTCACCTTCTCCAGACAAGTTCTCCTTGTGTTCAACACCATACCTTCTAGGTTTCAGCATGAGAAGCTGCGAAGAATCCATTTATTTATTATTTCAAGAGCAAGAATTTGGGATTCTTGGCCTTATGGCACCACCACAGTAGGAAAGTAATGAATTTACCTCATCTCCTGTGTGATCAGTTATGAAATGGAGCCAACCATGCCATTCAGGTGGAACCTGAGAAGCATTATACCTATCCTTCTCTGCATATTCGACCCACCTGTGTCTTCCTACAAGTTTTTAAGGAAACCACAATATGTAACAGTTCTTCGTAAAACTAATGAATTTACAAAATCTAATAAATTTGATTCATGAACTCGTTAAGAGATTATATGATCACAGAAATAGAAACACATGCATAGGTGAAAGAATACTAACGTTGTTTGTCTGTTGAGAGCCAGTTGCTTAAGTTCTTGAGTTGATTGTCGAGTTCTTTTATTAAAGTTGTTGATGAATCTTAATTTTTCTTGAGTAGGATTTTTTTTTTAATAAATTATTGAGTAGGATTTTATTTGTAACAAGCAGCAAGTTTCATTAGCTTTATATTCATGGGTGTTGCGAGGCATTAAAGATTTTGGGAAGCATTTTAGGTTCATTAAAGAGTTACTAGTAGTGCAACAAAAAACCTAATGCTTTGTAGTTATAACTAGTACAGTTGAGTTTGGTCCATCTTTTCCCAAACTTCTGCTCTCATATTTTCTCAACACTGCCCTGAACAAGGAAAGCCTTGGAAAGCTTTTAGGGAGTTGCTTGGAGTATGAACATAGTAAAAGGTACATGACTTTGTATGGCCATACAACTAGCATATACAGAGGATAAGGATCAGTGTCCAGTAGAAAATAGGTAAGTCTTTTGAGCAATAAATTTTCTTTATTCCCTTCTCTCCCCACAATTTGCCATCACATTTTCTCAACACAGCTCTGTACAAGAGTCTATTTTGAAGCAGAAGATTAAAAGCCACAGCTTTCGGCATTACCGTTTCTTGTTTATTATACATCACAATCAGAGTACCGTTTCTTACTATTCACAGAAGCTCAAATACTGGAGGTTACATTTCAGGAATTTCAGCAGTGAGAAAATTATAATAATAGCTATATTAAACAAAATCATGTGTGCAGAGAAGAAACTAACCATATTGCATATCTTCAAGTCTCTCATAATACTTGTTACCAAATCTATCAACGCCAACAAGCCTTGCCCCAATATTATGGATCTTTGTTTGCCTGCATAAATTCAGAAAAGAGTCTGAAATCGGAATAGCAAAGGAAAAAGGACTGACAGAGTGTAAACCCCCTTCTAAAAAATTTTAAAAAAAATTGAAAAATAAAAATGAATATCATTCGGGGCAGTTACGTTAATATTTTAGGAAACTAATTATTATAAACATATAAACCTTCTGAAAGAAAACAAACCATACACATTCAGTCAACTCAACTTTCTATAACTGTTGGACTGACAACTCTCTCAGGAGCTTTTTTCTCTTTTGTATTGGGGATAAGAAGGAGATTCATACAATACCAATGATGTTCTTGTGTCAGTCCTTTCAGGCTCCAACAAATACAATTCTAGCTACATAAATGCACTCATTCAGAGTTTCCATTCCTTGGAATTAACATTGCCTGGTAAAAAAATGTTCTGTCAAATTCACATTGAAAAACGAAATAGTTGTTCTCTCCCATGAATCTGAAGAACTTTTTTGTAAAATCTTGTCTACTCAAAGTAATAATAAGTTTCTATTCAAACACAAACTAGAATAAAGATATTCTTCCCATCTCTCCTCCATTTCTTACTATCATTAGTATCAATTATACTCAGCAAAAACAATGCAGACAAACAACTTAACTTTGGAGGGAGCTTCAAAATTACAATGGGTTTATCAAGATCTTATTCCCATACAGGGTAAGTGCAAACTTGGATCTTTGAAGAATTATTTATATGAATAAATAGCAGAAGAGGCAAGAATCCATGCTTTGTTATGGAAATTGTGACAGGCGAAGGATAATAGTAATGCTTAGTATTTTGAAAAGGGCCAGCTAATGAATTTTTAAGACTCACTGCTACAGACAAAAAGCAGGTTCCAAAGTAGAGGGCACAAGAAGTTTGAATGTTGGATCCAAACAAACCAGAAGGCTCTCATTGAAAGCAGATTGTTGCTCTTCTTGTTGATGCCCCGAGAGCTAGTTTGGTGATGTGTGTTGCTGGATGGCACAAGAAGAGGCTAAAAATGGAGAACCAATCAAGACTGTGGTTCAAGAGGGTCTGTTGGGAATGGAAAGGGCATTTCAGAGGAGGTGCGGCAAAGTTCTGGTGTGCAGAATGAGAAAGATGTGGTTTTGGCCATAAAAGAAAGCATAAACTAGGTTGTTATATCAGATTGTGAAATGGATATGATGTATTTTACAAAAATAGACTGCAAACAGCGTAAGGAAAGGAGTGAATTTGAGTTTGTTCCGGGGAAACAATAGGGGATCATAGTAGCAGAGAAAAGGTCACAGTTGTTAAAAAATAATCAGATTCTAAGGCTGACGGGGCCCAACATTCTGATTTTTCTGATAATTCAGCTTTCAGTATTCAGATGATTTCAGATGAGGTAGTGGGAGGATGACCTTATTGATTTAAACTTCAATGCAGAGGAAGACTTATTAATTGAATGGATTGCTAATGAGTGTTTTCAAAGGAAAAGAAGGCCGAGTATAGAAGGAACACTGATGGAGATCTTGATGGAATTTTCTGAAACTTTTAACTGAATATAATACCAATGAAGCTGAAATTCATCTAGGATAAACTATTTGGAACATATCAGGGTAAATCTATTAGATAAAACATTACTTGAAACAGATTCTTAAATCATGACAGGAACTTCCTTGTCTACCCAGTGTCCTCGAAATACTCTTTGTTTGTCTTCCCTAGTGTGTTTTCATAAATCCTAAATCCAATGTTATGCTTTCTTATATGCATGTTGGACAGCTTGCAGGGTGGCTTGTAGTAGTAGCAGTGATCTTGAATGTGGCATCCTTCATTTCCTATGGAATATGGATCATCATCATGTTTCTCCCTCATCTAGCATTTTGAAGCATAAGGCTCCTTGGAAAACAACGGTTTGGTCATTTAGTGGGGAAGGATGACAACTGAGATCCACAAACTTTGCCTCACTAGCTTAGTCAATTCAGATAAATCTTGGCAAGAGATAAAGGTAAAA
>NW_026556816.1:0-31055 GCF_029017545.1 Prosopis cineraria
ATGTGACCGTGGGCGAATAAATAAATTTTGGCTCATGTTCTGCAGTCTGCAAAAATTCTTTTCGTCAACTTAAGGTCCATGCCTGCTTAATAGGTTATATTATTTGCAGCTTACGAATTATATGACTCGTTATGTATTTCATATTATTAATATTGATTATTGGACAAGTTTGTAACGATGCAGTGAATCCAGTAGATCTCAGCTCTTGTATAGTGGAGGGCATCGTTCGTTCGTTCGTTCGTCGTCTTTCATGTCGTGCCAAGCCATTTAAAAAATATATATGAAAATCCAATAAAGAATTTCCACTTGTATATTTGTCATTTGTGTTTTCTTCTAACAATTTTCATTTTTATATCCAAAATGAGATCATCGACCCTCACACTAACCGGGAATTCAATTCCAATCGAGTCAAGGCAAGAACATCAATCAAAGCCATTTATCCATGTTTTAACACGAAGAGAGAGAGAGACTCGGGTTTGAGTGTATAATTTAGTATTTCCAATGATGCCAATTCCCACATATGAAAATTTTAAGATGAAATCGAAAATGGATCCGATGTTTCATTTGCAAATTTACATTTGCATTTTTTCAAAGTCTCAATTTTTCCAACTGGAGTTCAGAAAGTCAGGCAGCAAAATTTCTTATGAAATATACAGATTCCGATTTTGCTTTCAAACGTAACTGTTTTGGAGAATTATCTTATTTTCTCCCACAAGAGGGTGGAAACAGAGAGATATGTACCTCAAGAACCGAACAATGAGGACCTTCTGGTCCCTATCCATATAAGATCGAAAACTGTCACAAGATGTAAACGTCGAATGGAAAAGCTACCTCATAATTTTGTATAACTATTTCATCTTCCCAGCAGATAAAAAATGCAAATGTGTTTCAGTTTTGTTTACCACTGCAACAGCTGAAATTTTGCAAGAAAAAGAGAGAAAAGAGAGAAAAAGAGAAGGGAAAGATCAGTTCACTTAGTGCAGCATCCAGTTTTTATTATGATATATCTGAGACAACAATCAAAAATAAATCGGGAAAAAAAGTGAACAAATCAGTATCTAACCCAACTTAAAAAAAATTAGTGATAGGATGATACAAGGGCACAGCAAAAATAAAAGAGAAGAAAATAAACCAGATAAACAAATATTACTTTAGAATACTGTAAAGGAATATGGAATACTTCTCATGACAACTAACACTCGCCGTCAATTTGGAAGGTGGATGTTGATTATTCAAGCTCACTATTCAAATCTTCAAACATCTCCCTAAGTATAGTACCCAATTGCAGACCTTTTTTCTCTTGCAGAGCCAACCCAATCATTCGTGTACACATCAACAGTTCTCTCATTTCCCTTCTTAAAGAATATGAACTTACTGCGGTATCGTCATGAGATATCTTAGAATTCTCCACACATTCTTCAACAAGTCTATTCATTTATTGGCTAACGATACAAATAGGAAAGCAAATGTCAGTTCTAATATGGAACAAATCAATGAGTTTTCCAACTAGCGTTTAAAATCTTAGTATCAACTAGAGGATTACCCTTCTTGAAACACAGCTTGCAGGTAGTTCCTATTGTGTTTCTCCTAGCTTACCTCCAAGTCACCAATGGAAAAGGAATTGTTTGCATTAAATTGGTGCAATGGCCATTTATGGTTAGCCTCTAAAGGAAGAACTTTGACAGTATTAAATTTGGCTGCAATACGTAAAAGTATGTAGAAAATCGAATCCTTTGAGTTAAGGGAAATCCTTAGTATGGCCTCATGGTGGTTTATGATTCATGTTTCAATTTGTGTTGTACTTTATAGTGAGAATCTACTTACGACGACCTATTAGTAGTGAAAAACTTAGTAACCCAATTGGGGTCCTTTTTTCAGTTTACTAATTGAAAACAGATTGCAAGTTACCCTAAAAAAAACAAAATATTTCTTAAAATTAAAGTATCTGACATTGAACTGTACCCATAACCAAACCCTTTGGAAGGTGCTCACTCAGCCGGTTTTACTGTCAACTTATAATACATGAAGTGAACATTTCAAGGCAAGAGGATTTACTAGTCATATGATCAAAGGCACCAAATCAACCACCCAAGTATTGTTGTTCCGGACTTTGGTGTTTAAGGCTAGTGATGGGTTACCTGTGCAGGAGCAACAAGAACAACACCAATGTCATTTCCTGATGTTTGCTAGAGTTGGTTCCCAGTCATTCTGTGCAACATCACAAAGTGCTACTTGCTGAGTAATTTGATTAAGGCCAAGGCTTTTCTTCCAATTTCACCATGAATCCATCTCCATTAATTTTGTTTCAACAACTTGACCCTTTATGTTTGCTGGTTGCCCATGAAGTTTCCAGTATACTTCTGCTGTGTGACAATGTTCACACCATGGTCTCTCAGATTTTCTTCAATTTGTAGTCATCAGAACGAGCACCTTCTGCTACCAATGTTGATGATTCAGGGGCAGCATAAGCAGTAGAAGTATTGGGTGTGGGTCTCTTCTACTTTCTTCCCTTTTAACAACAACGAAAAATACCTCTTCAAGAGTAGGTAACGGATCCAGACTCATGATGTGATTTCTTATTGCTTCAAAGATGGGGTTGAGGCCAATCAAGAATTTATACACTCTCTTTTCTTCGTTGAGTGTGTTGTAATATTGCGCATCAGTTTCACAGTACCATTGATGAATCTCGTAAAGATCCCATTTTTGCCATTGTCTTAGTAGTACATTATAATATTGGGTTACATCTAGGTTGCCTTGCCTGAAATCATGGAGAAAACACTCAATGCCAAATAGAATTGCTTTATTATTAACTGAGGAACAAGATGCCTTTTCTATTGGTGCATGCACCATGAGCATTTTAGACAGCAAGAAATTCTTCCCAATCTCTATTGTCATTGAATTGATCAACCAAGATAGTGCCAAGCTGGTTTCAGCCTCGCAGGTAGCATATTTAGCATCATCAACACTAGACAGAGCAGCAGATCTAGTAAGCTTATTTGCCTTGCCTCTGGCACTAGCAGACCATATCAGGCTTGATGACCACTGGAGGTAGTTACGGCCATTTATGTAGTATGGTGTGATAAGAACCAGAGCTGGTTTTTTGGATGTTGGAAGGGGCTCTTGGCAGAAGGTGTGCTGCATAGTGGCAGATGAGGTTCCAGTCATGGAATTCTGACTCTCAAGGCCTTCAACAATCAGCCATGACCAAATTGAATCATGGTTGGATCAGAATTTGCTCTGATACCATGAAGAAAGCGAAAAAAATATAAGTAGAGATGGAGGAAAGAACAGAGCACTAGCACTGCATCTGGTTCTTATTATGATATAATCTGAGAATAGAATCGAAAAATAAGGAAATCTCTAGTCCCATTAAATCAGCAACTAAAAAAATAGAAGATAGGATAGTGTAAATTAAATATTTTCAATTACAAACCAGATAATATTTGAAGGCCGGATCTTTTCTAAAAAATTTCCTCAAGCTTGTCTAAAATACATAATTTTACATGTGGCTGGAACTAACATAAAGGGAAAAAATATGCAACGTGAAATGGATATTCTTTACATCATCAAACCATAAATTCAATATTTACATGAATGGAAGATTTTCATTCAAGGGCGATAGCATGCTGCGTCAACGTCAATGCCCACTATTGACTTATCAGAGAAGAAAGGGGATGAAGTTAGAGTCAGTTTTGCAGAATTAAGTTGCTTTTTTTAATTAATTCATTTTCAGTTTAGTTGGCTAAATAAGTGGATCAACTTTTGATCATGTTTAGTTTGTTTAAGTCAATTTTTGTTTGAGTCAGTTATTGTCCCAGATATGTGGGATATTTTTTTATTATTTATTTATTATTTTGCCGTAATTCCTGCATTATAAATGGACTAGCTTCTATCATAGCTAGACATTCAGAAAATAAAATACGATTTCTCTTGGAGATTTTCCTACTCTGGCTATTAAATATTTTTAGGGTGAGATTCTTGCTCTAATTTATTTAATAGCTTTATTTGCTTTCCTTAGTTCTTAACAATTTGGTATCCAAGCCACGTTCGATCAACATGGTGACCACATGCTCCAGTAAAAAAACCATCGATCCCAACACCACTTCCTCCAATAACCCCCCCACGCAATGAATCTGTAGTCAATCCATTTTCAGAAGACCCATTATCAGCAATCGCTTCTAAATTAGAGACACTTGATTTGTTGAAAGAGAAGATAGTGGCCCTTGAGGCTTCTGCAACGAGTAGAGGCAAGCGAACCATGGAGAGTCACTATAGGCGCTCACACTGGGAAGATGATAGTGAAGATGACTATGACCAAAGGGGCCCACATCCACCCTATACAAAAATTGAATTTCTAAATTTAGTGGAGGAGATCCCTGAGGATGGATTTTGAAGGCTGAAAATTTTTTTCGGTATTATCAAACACCGAAAGATTTGAAAGTTGATGTTGCTTCAATGAGTCTAGAAAGAGATGCGTTGGATTTATTCTCATGGGTAAATTTAGAACACACCTTGTTGTACTGGGATGAGCTGGTCAAGACATTACAAGAGCACTATGGGCCTCCTGAATATCAAAATCCGAATGAGCACCTTGCGACCATTAAGCAAACTAGATCGGTACAGGAATACCGTCAAGAATTTACTAGGCGGGTAGCACGAGTTCGCAACTGGCCAGAGCACTGCCTCTTAGGTATTTTTCTAGGTGGCCTTAAGGAAGAATTAACAGCTGATGCATGCATTCAGAAACCTAGAACAGTGTTTAAAGCTGCAAGTTTGGCCCTGGAATTTGAGAAAAAGGCTCAAAATTCACGTGGGCCCAGGCCCAATACCTCATACTCCCAAAATCGCTCAAATCAGTCCCAATTTGCACGTGATTTCCTGCAATTCCAGAGACTCCCTTTCATTGGCTTCGTCTGCGTATCCCTCCCGACCAGCTTCTTCGACCTCAATTACTCCTAACAACTCCTTAACAGCTGCAAGAATCTCTCCCGAAGATGCGGAACATCAAAACCACTGAGATAAGGGTCTGTGCTTCTAGTGTGGGGCTATTTTTCGACCTGGGCATCGCTACAATGCTTCTTTTTCTTTGCTGGAATTTCTGAAGAAGGTGAAGAAATTCTACCTCCCCTACACGAGGGAGCTGAGATAGAAATGGAGCCAGAGGGGGCTGAAATCTCATTTAATGCGATTCTAGGACAGCATTCGGCAGCCACAATGAAACTTCAAGGCACGCTCAAGGGTTGCACTGTCCTGATTTTAGTTGATAGCGACTCCACGCATAATTTCATCTCAGACGCAGTGGTATCCGAATTGCAGCTCCCTGTGCGGACGATTCCAACTTTTGGAGTTCAAATTGGTAATGGTAGTAGAGTGAAATGCCATCAGGTTTGCCCAAAGGTTAAGGTAACAATTTCTGATTTAACTATTCAGCAAGATTTTCTCCCTTCTCCTTGGGTGGTTCTGATTTGGTACTGGGTATTAAATGGTTGGCGTCACTGAACACTGTGCAAGCTAACTGGAACAAAATGTTTATGATTTTTTTAGCTAAATGGGAAGAAATATAAGCTGCAAGGCCTACCTACTAACAATGATGTTTCTGTCCATCTCCATAGCATGCTTCTTACTCAGGAATCAAATGAGAAGGATGCATCAGGACACTTGAATACTGACAGAATTTTTCATGATTTTGCTGATATTTTTTCTAAGCCAGGGTGCCTGCCACCACCTCGAGATCATTACCATGCCATCAAGCTATTCCCAAATGCTACACCTCCTAATCTACGGCCATATCGTTACCCTCATTACCAGAAGGATGAGATTGAAGCTCAAATTGAGAGCTTGCTACAATATGGATTGATACGACCTAGCACTAATCCTTTTGCCAGTCCTTTGCTACTCATTGGTAAAAAGGATGGTTTGTGGCTCCTCTGCATTGACTACAGGCGTCTTAATCAAATCACCATACCAGATAAGTACCCTATTCCCAATATTGATGAACTCTTAGATGAGTTGCATGGGGCTGGCTACTTTTCAAAAATTGATTTACAATTTGGATATCATCAAATTTGAGTTCTACCAAAGAATGTACACAAAACAGCTTTTCGCACTCACTCAGGCCACTATGAAATTTTAGTTATGCCATTTGGTTTAACTAACGCACCAGCTACCTTTCAATCTATTATGAATGACTTATTTAGGCCTTATTTACAAAAATTCGTGTTGGTATTTTTTGATGACATCTTAGTGTACAGCGCTTCGCCCCAACAGCATTTATAGCATCTAACCGCAGTATTTCAGATTTTACAAAAGCAATCCTTCTTTGCCAATGCAAAAAAATGCTCGTTAGGCTAGACTCAAATTAACTACTTGGGCCATATGGTTTCTGCCCAAGGGGTTGAAGTGGATTCTGAGAAAATAAATGCAGTAGTGCAATGGCCCGCTCCCAAATCTGTAAAAGAGCTCCATGGGTTCCTAGGGCTCACTGGTTATTACAGGCGTTTTGTCAAAAACTATGGTATTATCGCTAGACCCTTGATTGAACTAACCAAGAAAAATTCTTTTTATTGGTCTGAACAGGCACAAAAAGCTTTTGAGGCATTAAAATTAGTAATGACCACCACACCAGTGTTGCAACTACCAAACTTTCATCTTCCTTTCACCATTCAGTGTGATGCTTCAATGGAGGGTATTGGTGCTATCCTCGTTCAAGAAGGACATCTAATATCTTATTTCAACAAGGGATTCTCTTTTTCCAACAGGTATAAGTCACATATGATAGGGAGCTGTTGGCTCTAGTGCTTGCAATTCAAAAATGGCGCTACTACCTACTTGGTCATCATTTCTATGTCCAAACTTATCACTGCAGCCTTAAGTACCTCTTGGAACAACACACCCTCACCAATTCCCAGCAGCGAATGATGCTCAAGCTTCTTCCTTTCAATTTTACCATCATATACAAAGCAGGAAAGGACAATACAGCAGCTGATTCACTATCACGAAGGCCTCAACATGCTGATTTTTTCCAGATTGTCATCCCTTTAGCAGATGCCTTACAGCAACTCCCTACAGCATTAATGATAGGCCCTGAAACCAAAGCTATTGTGGATGCATTACAAACAAATCCACAATCTCACCCAGATCACAGCTTGGTGGAAGGCATATTATATTTCAAGGGATGACTTGTGGTTCCAAATGATGCTCAATTACGAGCTAAATTTTTGGAAGAAGCACATGTGACTCCAACAAGTGTCATGGAGGGTTCCTAAAGACCTTGAAGTGATTAGGATCAAGTGTGCATTGGCGAGGTATGAAAACAGATGTTAAACATTTTGTACAAAGATGTTTAATTTGTCAACAACATAAATATGAAACTCTTGCTCCTGCTAGACTCCTTAACCTACTCCCTATTCCGGAGTGAATTTGGGAGGACATATCTCTTGACTTTATCACAGGGCTCCCAAAGTTTAGGGGTTTTGATGTTATCTTGGTGGTGGTTGATCGGCTCAATAAATACAACCATTTCATTGCTTTGTCACATCCTTATTCTGTAAAAAATGTGGCTGGTTTATTTTGTCAAGAGATTGTACGGTTGTATGGTATTCTTGATCAATCATTTCAGATCGTGACACCATTTTTCTAAGTGCTTTTTGGCAAGAACTTTTTCGCTTGAGCCAGACACACTTAAACATGAGTACAGCTTATCACCCACAATCCAATGGCCAAATCGAGGTAGTAAATCGCTGTTTGGAGACCTATTTACAATGCTTTGCTCATAAGCAACCTAAATTATGGAGTGAATTTCTCTGTTGGGCTGAATTTTCATATAATACCAGCTTTCACTCCTTAGCAAACACTACTCCATTTAAATCAGTTTATGGGCGTGATCTTCCTCCTTTGTGCCCTTATGTTAAGGGAGAAACATTAGTTGCAGATTTAGAGGAGCAACTGGAGCTACGTGACACCATGCTCAAAGTACTACGTGATAACTTAAAGAAAGCACAAGATAGGATGAAAGCACAAGCAGATCAGCATAGGCGGGACCTTCAATTTCAACCAGGGGATGCAGTTTTTCTACGTCTTCAACCTTATTGCCAAAAGTCCTTAGCTAGACGTAAAAATGAAAAATTGTCCCCCTGATTTTTTGGACCTTATACAGTTGTGAGCAACCTAAATTATGGAGTAAATTTCTCTGTTAGGCTGAATTCTCATTTAATACCAGCTTTCACTCCTCAGCAAACACTACTCCATTTAAATTGGTTTATGGGCGTGATCCTCCTCCTTTGTGCCCTTATGTTAAGGGAGAAACATTAGTTGCAGATTTAGAGGAGCAACTGGAGCTACATGACGCCATGCTCAAAGTACTACATGATAACTTAAAGAAAGCACAAGATAGGATGAAAGCACAAGCAGATCAGCATATGCAGGACCTTCAATTTCAACCAGGGGATGCAGTTTTTCTACGTCTTCAACCTTATCGCCAAAAGTCCTCAGCTAGACGAAAGAATGAAAAATTGTCCCCCTAATTTTTTGGACCTTATACAGTTGTGAGGCGTATTGGAACAGTTGCTTATGAGCTTGACTTGCCTCTTGAGTCTAAGGTGCACCCTATTTTTCATGTCTCCCTACTTCAGCCTGCTCATGGGCAACAACCATCTTCACCACCAGCACCTTTACCTCTTTCTGCAAATCTGGAGCTCCTCCTCACTCCCTCAAAGGTACTGAATCAATACTGGACACTAGGAGGTATTCTGGAAATTTTAATTCAATGGGATAACCGTCCTCTTGAAGATGCAAGCTGGGAAGACTATGATTTAATAGCCATTCAATTTCCCACTTTTCGACTTGAGGACAAGTCTATTTTTCAGGAGGAGGTACTGATAGCATGCTGCGTCAACATCAATGTCCACCATTGACTTATCAGAGAAGAAAGGGGAGGAAGTTAGAGTTAGTTTTGCAGAATTAAGTTGCTTTTTATTTAATTAATTCATTTTCAGTTTAGTTGGCTAAATAAATGGATCAACTTTTGATCATGTTTAGTTTGTTTGAGTCAATTTCTGTTTGAGTCAGTTATTGTCCCAGATATGTTGGGATATTTTCTTATTATTTATTGATTATTTTGCTCAAATTCCGGCATTATAAATGGACTAGCTTCTATCATAGCTAGACATTCAGAAAATAAAATACGATTTCTCTTGGAGATTCTCCTACTCTGGCTATTAAATATTTTTAGAGTGAGATTCTTGCTCTAATTTATTTAATAAATTTATTTGCTTTCCTTAGTTCTTAACAAGGATCGGCATTGATGTAATTTTATTTACTCTAGCTTGAAAATGGACAAATGAGCATTGTGCCAAAAGGGAAATATTGGACTAGGAAAAAAAGTTAATTATTTGTCTCAGTCTGAAATGTTATAAGAATGATCAACAAAAGAAAAATAGAAAAGGAAAGGAAAGGGAAACCATAAAAGCGAAATAATAGAAGCAAAACTCGTCAATCAATGCAAAACAGAAAAATGATTGTCAATGATACCTCTGCGCAAGCTGAAAAACTGAGTATTCAATGCTCGAAAACTTTCACAAGCAGATGTAGCAAGTAATGGGAGGCTATTTTTCATTGCAAAAAGATCGGTGCCCTTAACTGATAAATGCTGTTGCCTAAAGCTAGAGAATTTCTCACTTGCTTCTCTAAGCAGTTCGGAGACATGAGGTGCAATTCCAGTCCAGCCATCTCCTGCAAAATGATTTTTTGAAAGAGGACTACTTGACCGTGCCAACTTCAATGCAGAGCCTCTTGTTGCCATAATAGCTGGATCCCAAAAAAAGGGGAGGGGGGAAGGTCCAATGGGTTAAAGACTAGGAATATTACATTTTTAGTGTAAAAGACATGTTGGAATTGTAGGGTACACTATTATTGTCCTGGTATATTAGAGGTCAGGAATTATACAAGAAGCTTGTGATTCATAGTATAGTAGTCTAGTGTCTAACATGCTTGTTGCCATCCAAGATATTAAAGACATAGGATTGAACTGTTTTGAATTACATCTGAAACATCACAAAAGCTAAGATGCCAGGAAATGTAAGATAACAATAAACCATACAACTTCTTTGTGCATATCAAGCAAAATACAGGTTTTGAACAATTTCGTTAGTGCAGTAGTTTGAGAATATAAATTATTACCGTTATAAGGAACTTGGAAGATAAAGTTGACTGGAAGACCAATACCTAGGCCAGCCAGAGTGAATCCAACACCGAATCCAATGCCACAACCAGCTCCAACATAGCCGATGGCTTCAGGGCCAAAACCAGGACCCCAACCAATACCACAACCTATGCCCACGCCAATCCCCCAAAAAGCTCCATAAGTTGGATGCACCCGGTTCCATCTTTTGTACCTTTCAACCAACCCTTTCATAATCCAACGGAATTTAGGACCTGTAAAAAGAGATAATCAAGAAATTGCATCATAGCTAAATAGAAAAATTTACCTCTAGAATTCAGGATCTTTAACTAAGGACTTGATAAGTCAATTAACACATAGATCAATCAGGGGAAGAGAGTTCACAGATTTTGATTCTATTCCACAGTTCCCCCGGTCCCACCCACTTATTTTCTTTCAGCCAACTTCATTAGTTTCCTAGGAAAGTATAACAATGTGTTCTACATGAAAGCACATCATAATAATAAATTGAAATAGATTCTCATGGTGGAGAAATAAAAGGCAAATAGGATCATCATCAACTATTATTTTAAATTTAACGATATCTTCTCTTCCTCGAGTTAATAAACGATAGTGTTCTGGGCATTAGCTTCCTTTTCTCAGAAGCATTTTAACAACTTTAATCAGCCCAGCTTCGTACTCCTTTGACGTTCAACAATTTCAGCTGGACAAATGAAACTACTCAAATACTGCTGAAGAATCTGAAATGACAAAAACCATTAAGAACTGTAACTATTTTTGTTGCTGTATTAGAGAGCTCGAAGATTGGAAGAACAAAAGGAAAGATATCTTGAGGTTTTGCACAGGCGATAATGACACAGTTAGAAGACAGAGCAACTTGATAACAGTGAAGAAGGCAGACAATGAGAACGAAGCTAAAGCCATAATCAAGACTATCGCGTTGCATTTACCATAAAATTCTGCTTTGAAACGAAATCACTACAACAGGCTCTTCATTCGCAAAGAGCAGAGAAAGCTTCGAAGTGCATTTCTTGGCGTTTGGATTTTGGCGTTCCAACAAAGAAATTACGCTTAAATTAAATATAATATGCGTGTGTACACACGACGCAAACACACCCACGCAACTTTTGAAGTATTTTTTTTTTGGGACAGAGAAAAGCATATTTAATTAACAAGATCGCAGATGCAATTTGTAGAGAGAATGAGTTGGATAATTCATTATTTATTTAATTTTAAATGTACAAATTAAATTATATATATTTCATTTCAAAATGACAATGTAGAGTAATATCAACTTGCCCTTGATGAAAACGTTGATAAGAATTTATTAATTAATAAAAAATAAAATATTGAGGGGGAAAAAGGAGAAAATGCAGTTTTTCCTTTAACCCAATAGAATAACACCATCAACAGAAATGGGATTTCAATTTTTGTTTTTAGCAAATTGTCATATATTCTGGTCCTCACGATTTTCGTGGCTCTAAGCCTCTATAATTCCCTGGTCATTCTTTAAAGTCGAAGCTTCAATCAGACATGTGTGGCCTTGCATCGGCATTTTCTGTACAAATGAAAATTGATTAATTCATTTCTTTAATATTATTGATTTTAAAAAAAATGGTTAATTTACATTTAGGTAACTTACTTTAAGCTTTCAAAAAATATTTTTGCAACTTTTTAGATTTTTTTTATGAAATCACGATTCAAAAGTGCTTTAAGAAGGTGGATGAAAGTATATTTAATGAATGAAATTTGGAGTAATTTTTGAAATGTGCATTTGAAATTGGGGTATTAATAAGAGAGTTAAAATATGTATATATTTTTTTATATTATCATGCTACCCCTGATTATTTTTTAATTAATTTTTAATATTAATGCATATTGACTATTTATAAAATTTTTATCCAGTATATCAATTTTTGAATTTTTATCCTTATTATTTAACATATTGAATTTTATATTGTTTAAAATTTTTATTACATATATTTTTTAAACATTTCTAATATGAAGTTTTTGTATGATATAAATTATAAATCATAAAAAGTAATGTTCATTTAGTAATTATATATTCAAAATTTTTCATCATACATAATTCAAACAACTTTCAATTTATTAAATTAATTTTAAAAAATGTATTCAAAGACAAATTTTATTGCAATAGTTAACTTTTATTAAATTAATTTTTGCTAAATGAACATTTAATGAATTAATTTTCTTTTTGTGATAACTGATAAATTAATGTTTGATCGACAGAAAACCAAACACATGCTATAATTAATTACTACATTTGTACCTATTTATAGAGATATTTGAGGTTGTACCCATATTGGTTGTCTATGTCTATCCCGGTCATGTAGGGACGAATTTATCGTGGGCCGTAAAAAAAAATTAGGACATCACTTTACGAAATGAAGTAAAAAAAGGCAACAAGACTAGGGATCATCCTCAGGATGCATCGTTCCATCCCTTATATAATGCATATATGTTTTTTCATTTAGGTTTAGTGTATGATTCGCTCGTCCAGCCTTCACTCTTCAATTTTCATCGCCGACTCAAACATTGTCTCTTCTCTCTCCAAATATATACGTGGTTCATGAAATCTATAATAGTGAAGATATATTCCTGCAAAGCTCAACGTTATGCAATGCTTATCTAGCTGCGTCTTTTTCCCTTTATTATTGGTTAATTGTCATAGCATTCTTCGCTAACAATTGATGATGTTGGCTGAAACCAAATTATCTACTATTCAAATAATAGATGATGGCGTAAATCAATTCTATAAAATCTCATCACTTCCTTAATGTACAAGGTTAGATTATTTGCCACCCACGATTGCATCTTCCTCACATGAGTTTATGCCTATTATTGGTTGTCTTATTTGTGGACTTGTAATTATAATTAATGTAACTTGATAATTGAACTTAAATTATTGTAATTTATTTACTCTTGTTATTTTAGTTTTACTTAAAAAGTTGTGTAATCTAACATTTTAATAAATGTTATTATCAAAGTTTCTCTCTCACATTTGCTTTATTAGGATGTCCTGATTACATTCCAAATCTTAACAAGATAATACAAAGATAAAAAAATCAAGCTCAATTATTTTTTTAGATTAAACACAAAATAGGAATGTCATAGTCTCATTTTGTCTCATGAACATTCCTACCTATTTATAAAAAATAATATGAGAAATTTATTAGCAAGTAATATGTAACAATGAAAGCTTATAAATTTTTGAAAGTTTTTTCATAAAGTTGATGAAAATATTAGTAAAAATTGAATGCAAATCACTTAATACTTAATAAATATATTATCTACTCATTTAAATAAAGCCTTATATATAATTTAAGGTTGTTAAAATCATTAACAACACTCAAATAAATGATCATGGTTGTTGAAAACGTGTGAAAATGAAAAATATTAAAAAAAGCTACTCTTTTTGTGCTTAGCATTGAATGCTTTTTAAAGGCCAATTCAAGCATGATTTGAAAGGGTTTCACACATAGAAAGACACTAAGACAAAAGGCTCTAGTTTGCTTCAACTAAATCAAGTGTGAGGCTATAACAAACTTTGATTCTTTGTGAGCCAAAACACCCTTACCTTTTTTTTAACCGTGAAAGCATGTTCTCACATTTTTGTAGTGCTCACATGTAATTTTTTATAAAAAATAATTATGTTCGAGGTATAGTTAAATATTAAATATAAGTACTTATCTTAATAAAAATTTAAATATTAATTTATCACATCATGAAAAATAACCTCTTCCACTAATTTCGTTGATAAAGCATTTCCTTGTGTTAGTAAAATAGAAATTTTAATTTAGTTGAATTTTATTTTTTTTGGTTAAAAGAAAACATGACTTTTAATTTTTATATTTTTTATAATTATTGATTTATTTTTTAAAATTTTAACCATATAATACTCAGTTTTTATAATTTTTTTTAGTCCAGCAATTATAGAAATTAAATTAAACTGTTATTTCCATTAAAAACTGTATCCCTAAAGTTAAATTTTGCCTTAAAAAATGGCAGTCTAATTTCTCGTCATACTCCAATTTCAGATACCGTTAACATTTACCAGATTATTAAAGAGAAACTTTTTGTGTAGTGTTAAAACAGCAGACGTCGACGTTTCAAGGCGGGGGATGCATCCTAGAGGGAATCCAGGACCCATATCATAACCTTATCCGTTTGGTAATCTGTGTGGAGCGCGAACTCCATCTCCATCCTTGCGTGCTGAGTAGCATTTCAACACAGCTTCTCCTCTCATGTCTTTTCTTCCCTTCGTCTTTGCCTGACAACGCCCCCAACACAAGCCTATGGCCGCATCTGCATCAGCATTTTCCAATCCATACTTACTTCACAAGGTTTCCGTTTCGGACGGTTTTTTTTTTTTTGAACTTTCATTTCCGGTTTTATTCCTAAATTCAGGAATTAGGTTTTGTTTCGATCGTTCAATCCTGTCTGTGATTCTCTCCAGGAAGTTATCAATCAATTTGAAATCACAGTGAAGCCTCAATTCCCGATTCAAATGCCAGAATCTTCCCGATTCTCACGCCTTGCACCGATATGCGCTACGTTGAGGAGTCCGAAAGGATTCGGACCTTCGCCGGAGAAGAGCAAGAAGAAGAACAAGCTGAAAAGAGAATCCGACGACGACGACGACGACGAAGAAGAAGATGAGGAGGAAGAGGAAGAGGAAGAATTGGCGAGAGAGCGAGGTGTGATACCTGAAGTAGTGACCAACAGGATGATAAGCAGGATGGGATTCTCAGTTGGGATTCCTCTGGCAATAGGGCTAATGTTCTTCCCATTCTTCTACTACCTCAAGGTTGGGCTGAAGATTGATGTGCCCACTTGGGTGCCCTTCATTGTGTCCTTCTTCTTCTTCGGGTCCGCACTGTTGGGAGTGAGCTATGGGATTGTGTCCTCCAGCTGGGACCCACTCAGGGAAGGCTCACTTTTGGGCTGGACTGAGGCCCAGAAGAATTGGCCTGTGTTTTGGCAATCCATTTGGGGTGGATCTAATGCCAAGGGAAAGTAAACTAGCCTTGTTCTTGTCTTTCCCTCATGTGCCTTTTTTGCTCATGTTTGATTAATGTAATCTACTTCCAGGAAGAAGCAGCATGTTTTAGTTTTACCATTACTTCAGTTTCGTTCCATGGCATTGGGGAGTTGGATACTAATAATACAGAGAAATATAGAAAAAAGATTTAATGGATGAAAAGAGAGACTGCTCAGACCCAATAACAGTTTCTCCTCTATACTCGGTTAAGTCAAATTATCTTCTATCCAGTTGCAAATAAGTAAATTCTAGGAGTTTGATGCTTTAAAGTGGAAGGCGTGTAAAATGTTATCTCCTCGTCTATTTATAAAAAAAGAAGTGATAGTTAAATAAAAGAAAATTTAATACAGCATGTAAACGAATGATCTTTTTTGAACAAGATTGAGGATTGGAACCTTGTGGATAGTGGGGAAAATATTATAATAAATAATCTTAATTAGACCCGAAAATATTTAAATCCAACAATCTAATTAAAATAACAAATAATTGTATTAAAAGCAAGGGGAAAAAAAAGTGTGGCATAAGGCTGGACTTGTTTTGTATCTCGGGCCTGGGCCTTTTGTACTTCGATTTCCTTTTGCCACCGAAAAAAAGGGAGAAGAAGTACAATCTTTACACCTAAACCTTGATTAGATGGATGATGTTGGGCATACATGAATGGTGTTCAATGTCGCTTTCCGCCACCTGTAAAAGTGGATATGACCCAAATAAATCATGAGCATCTCCGAACATCGCTTTGCAGATCAACCAATTTGCTTTAACCTTCCAATTGCACCCAACTCAATTTCTTTTATTTAAAGGGCTTTGGTACATTGACGGTTTAAATTTCGTCCCTACAAAGAGAATCCCCAATAGAAGAAAGAAGGTTTATAGTTATATATATATATATATATATATAATTATGTTGAAAATGTATCAATTTTTACTTATATATACTTGATAAAACATTATCTTATATTCCAATCTATATTTTTAAATTTGTGACCTCATTACCCTCTATTAATTCAATGTGTGTATTTGTTCTCGGTACATATTCCCTATAATTTAATTTATGTTTTAAACTTTCAATTTTTTAATTTAGTGGTTGTGTTAAACTTTTATAATTTTTTGTCAGCTTTTGTTGATGTAATTGATTATTTATTTTTTTAAATTTCAAAGCACCGGATGGATTTGGGCACTCACGGCGCATCACCGCCATGGTGAGATTTAGATTGTTCAAATCCAATTTAAATGATATGAATTTAAAATTTATAATTTTTAAATAATATATTCTTTTTTCATAAATTTGCAGTTGATGATTGTTTTATTTTAAATTATATGTCTATTTAAATAAAAATTATTTAAAATATTATAAATAAAATCAAATTAAACTTAAACCGTCTAACCTTAATGTGTCTGGTCCAAATTTTTGTGCTCATCACTTGGATAATAATTCCAAACTCAATCCGTAATCATTTACTAAAACACCAAAGTAAGGCTTTACTTATCTTAAAAATTAAATATTTTTAAATTTCAAATTTTTAATTACAAATTTCAGAGAAATAATATTAATCTAAAATTAAAAATGTTTTTAAAAAATTAGCGAAAATGATATATATATATATATATATATATTTTGCTAACAAAAGTATTTATAGTGCACGGTAGGGCTGCACAAAAGACAGGACGTCACTGGACTTCACCCTAACCCGAAGTCCGGTCTCTTTCATGAAAAAGATTGGGTTAGGCAACCCGTAGTCCAGTCTTGTCCAGTGATAACCCGAAGATTAACAGGATCGGACTTGGTCCATAGGACTGAGAGACTGGTCCTGTCAGTCCAGTACTCACTTAGCTTTTTTTCCTTCTTTTTATTCTATGAGAGGCAATAATCCATTCCAACATAATAAACTCAATTAAGATAGTAAAAACACTTATAATAATAATAAATCTATAATAATTTCTAACAATAAGAAAAAAAATATTTCTGTTATAGTCTAAATTATTTAAATTTATAACTTTAACAAAAACAATACTCAACAAAATTTAACAACACTATATTACAATAATAATTTAGAAACAAACTTAATAAATCTTTATACAATCATCTCCTTAGCATCAATTACACTTTAAACATTTGTCAAAAATAAATTAATTATAATTATAATAAAAAAAATTAATAGGACTGGATTGGACCAAATGGTCCGGATGCCTGGCCTCTTGTCCAATCTAACCCGAAAAAATAGTCTGGTTTTTTTAATCTTTTTGGTTCTGAAAGACTAGTGACTGTACAAATCGAACAAGACTGAAACCATCTCGAGTTGGACTGGATCAGACAAGACTAAAAGACTTTTACACAGTCCCAGTGCACGGTTTACTCAAGGGGTTAAAAAAGGTGCATGCATATTGCATGTTTTCTTCTTTGTTGAAAGCTGTTCAGGTACATGCTCTTCTTCTTTTCTTTTTTCTTTTTTTTTTTACTTTTTATTTATGTATTTTTCCCTTTACTCTTTATTGAGATTCCTATCCTGATCACGAAGAATCAAAACAAACTGAATATTCGTGTTATCCACATTTCATTTAATTTCCATTTCCCCGTCAATTCTCCTTCCTAACCCCGAGCCAAGGCCACGGCTTTATTTTGTCTCCCCTTCGCCTTTCTTTTCTTGTAACTCGTCATCATCAAAATTTAAGTTGCCAAAATCGAGTACTTTAATTCTTCTAGATTAAAACTTTTTAAAGATAAGACATGAATTATGCGTTACACCGATGCTAAAATATAATACTGATTCTCATAATCGTGGTCAGCTCGAGTCAGTATCTTTAATTTTTTTAATTAAAAATCAATTCCTCTAAAATACGGTTGTGGTCAACTTTAATTAAAGTCTATATTATTATTAAATATTATTGTCATATCAATAACATATCATCTCCAAGAACGTTTGCCAAAGTTCATCATAATTCTAAAGATTGATTACTCAATAAAAAATTTATAGAGGATTGAATACGTTAATCCCCTATAAATAGTGTAACTTGTATTTGGAAAAATGTTAGATTTTGAACCGTGCGTTCGAATAACTTGTTTATACTTTATAGTGATGTGTTATCCATGTTTAAAATAAATATAATTTATCATAAAATATCACCAATGTGCAATCCATGTCATTTCAATGCTCAACAAACTGCCAAATTATACATGTCAGTACACGAAGTGCAATTAAAAAAAAAACACACACACACACATGCCAATGATAAATAAAAATTAAAAAAGCATCAATATAATTTTAGTAAAAGTTTATCGATTATATAGATTATACTAACAAATTACAGTTACAAAGCATATAAGTTATAATTACTTGTATGAGCTGTGAGATAGGAATGAAATTAGAGAGTGCCCATTTGGTCTGAGGGAATGTGACTACATGGAAAGAAATGGAAGTCTATTCCAATAGTTGGTTGGACCAGGCTTCTCTTCTGGTTGAGAACTATTCCGGTCCCACACCCATGTCCTGTTTTGCTCATCATTTTATTCCCGTGGCCATCGAAATTCAAGCTTTGATCTCCTAGTTCTATGGAAATGGTAATAGAATTAGACACCCTTAAATCGCCAATTAACTTTTTTGCCAATGCTATTTTTATTTTTGGATGCAAGGTCACAATAGAAAATCACTCGAAGCACACATTCCACGTGGCACACTGTGATGGGCCCTCCCCCCATCCCCCTGCACGATAAAACCATGACGTGTTTTCTGATCTCGATAATCACCAGTGGTGCCATTTCTTTGGTGCCCAAAAATAGCATTAATATATACTCCCTTCTTTATTTTTAATTAAATTTTATTTTTTAATAAATTAATTAATTATTTTTAAATTAATACCATCTTTTTATATTTAATCTTCTTTAATAAAGTATTTCTTTTTAAAATAAATATAAAATGACTTATTTATTACAAGCTCTTTTGATAAAAGCACATTTATTATAGGGAGAACTTTAAATAAGAATAAAGAATGTGACATGATTACTAATAGGTTCCAAAAAAAATTTAAAATTCTTGTTTAATTCACGAAATAAAAGTAAAAATAATTTTAACTGTAAAAAGATTAAAGTGCCCTTCACTTGTTTGTTATGCAAAATAACTAGTTACGTTATTAATTTTTTTACTTCACTTATTAATTTATCAATATCACTTATAAATTACATCCATTTGTCAAACAAGCATTAACATTAGTTGTTAATTTGCTAAATTTATTTATTAATTTATCAACATAAGTTGTAAATTACAAGATCTGTCAGTAATTCATAACTAATGTTAGTAAATTAACAAATAAGGTTAGCAATTTAACAATTGATGTTGCTGCTTATAATTGAATAACTGATGTCAAGCTTAATATAATTATTAATATGTTAACTCATGTAATTTACAACTTATATTAGTAAATTAACAAGTAAAATAAGAAATTAACAACTAGTGATTCTGCATAATAAGTAAAAAGTATTTTAGTCTCTTTATATTTAAAATTATTTTTACTTTTATTCCTCCAGATTTAATTGAAATTTTAAAACTTTTTGGGACTTACTAACAATTACATTACATCCCTAATCATTATTTGAAATTCTTTCTTAATTATGTCTTAAAATATTAAAAAATACGTTAATACTTTTAAATATCTAGCCTTTCAAAAAATATTTTATATTTTTAAATAAAAGGAGTATATTGCTTGCGAGAAATCACTCTTTTTTGAATAAAAATCAGGAATATGTTACGAATAAAGCGTTGTTAACGCAATTAAAATGAAATACTATTTTACTGCTTTTCTATTCAATGAAATATTTCGTAATCTACTTACCGAGAAAAAAAAATTCACTAGATAGATTAAAAAGTATTTTAACAATTTTAATGCTATTGGCACTATTATCCAAATAAATATAAATGCCAATTCCCTTTCTATGAAATAGTACCAATCTCCACAAACTTGAGGTGAAATTTAAATATGAGACGGTGTGTGATAAAGATGGTTTAGGTGATAATGATAGGGTGTTCCCTTGAGGGTAAGCAAATCCTTCCAACTTTGCCTTTGCTTTGGGTTACCCTGTTGGAGGGACCACACAAATAAGACCTAGACATAAGGACACTAGCATAACAACAATATTTCCTGGTTTAAACTCCCAACGCTCATGTGACCAAACACACTTATGCCTCAATTTTTTAAATAATTTCCACAGTAAATTACACGTTGCATCCATTAAATTCTATTCAAAATAGATTTAGATTCCACATAGAGCATGAGAAATGAGTTGTCAATAGTCATGAATTGTACGATTTTTTATAGATTACACGTATTAATATTAATATTAATAATGTTTATGAATTGTACGATTTTTTATGAACTGTACGCCAATATGTTTAATATTAACAACACATGTTTTATTTCAAAACGTATTTTTAGTTTAATTTTATTTTTTTACTTAAACATTCGCCCATCACATCAAATACACCTATATTCATGGCTCATCCAACTTAATAAAACAAGTAAATTAAAGTTAATTAAAATATAAACAGGATTTATAAAATGCACATTTTTTATATACTTCCTCCATTCAAAAATATAATATATTTTTAATAAAATCTCACCTCAATAAAGTAGTTATCTATTTTCAAACTAACCATATCTTTTCATATTTACTTTTATTAAACACCTTACAATAAATATAAAGTCATTCATTAATAGAGTATTTTAAAAAAATAATAATTACACATTAAAAGATTAAAAATACCTTATATTTTTTAAAAAAATGATTTATATTTTTAAACGGAGAGAATATAGTTTTTACCACCATGTTTATGTGTAGTTTAAATTCAAAAAGATTTATTTAATTGAGGAAGAAAGATTTTAATACAAATACAAAGTATAAATAATTAATAAGACTTGGCTCTTATGGATTGCTGAAAGTATTACTTCTAATTCTATTTATAAATTACTTCCAACATGTTTTATTAGAATCAAGAAAAATCTTAAATTTTATTAATTTTATTTTAAAATTTAACAAATTTTTACCTGTGCCTTCAATAAATATTCTAAAATTTTATTATTAATATTTTTATTTAAAATATTTAATAAGAGTAAATATATAAAAAATATTAAAAATTGATAAATATTTTATAAATAAGATTAATTTTTTTTTTCTCCTTATGAATAGAACAGGACAAGAGTAATATTCTTACATGGCAAAGATGTACGGATGGTTAGGTTTTCAAAATCAGAACTTTGAATGGTGGGTTTGGACATTGCACCCCCCTGATGTCTCTTCTTTTCACATTGGGGACTGGGATGGTAATAAATAGCAGTATTGTGTTTTTGTTTTTAATATGAAACAAGGCCATGGAAAAGAGAAACCAAAGTACCCTAAAAAAGCATGGAAAATAGAGAAAGAGGAGAAAAGAAGAGACTTGAGGACACATTCTCAGAGATCTAGTTGCTTTGCCTCGCCTGAATGACAACTTTAGTGTCACTTTTCAAACTCATTATTATATTATAGCATAATGTTTCACAACTTACGTTTGTTGGCTTGAAAAGTACAACATCAATAAAGTTAACACATATATGGTCTGATCACCAACACGCTTTACCGGAGATTTTGAGCTTTAGTCTTTGCAAAATGTCAATATATGGCTTTAAAATATAACATTTTTATTCAGTATAATATTAATATATATTTTTTAAATTTCATGTAATTTTAAAAAGTTCATAATTTATCTAGAAACAATCTAACAACAATAATTTTTGAGTTCATTATGCTTATTCTTTCCTTGCAAGCAAGTATTAATTGGTCGAGCAATCCAATTTGGAGTAAGCTGTGAAGGTGGACAAGACTAGAAAAGATTAAGGGTATGTTTGAAATTATTTTTATTTTATTATTTTAAAAACTGGTGTTCTATAGAACATGTTCTGAGAATAAAAAAAATAATGAAAATAAGTGTTTTTCTCATTCCCTCTTGTTCTCCAAAACAATAATTACAGAATACTTAAAAGTTATTTTTATTTTTTTATTCTCCAGAATAATATTTTATTTTTTTGTTCTCCAAAACACTTTTTGAAAACACGTTACCAAACAGATTTTTTTGTTCTTTTGTTCTGGAGAATAGAAAATTGTTCCCAAAACAGGTTTCCAAACAGGCCCTAAAGTTCTACTGTGGCTACTCTCTGTTTTTTTTTTTGGCCAGTATTATGGCTACTCTCAAAAAAAAAAAAAAAACAAGATCCATACAACTGAGGTTCGTGAAGGACGAGGATTAGCTACATTCGATCTCTGTCCTCTAGGGTGCGAAGGAAGGAAGAAGCACTCAATTTGCTGCGAGATTGCCAATATGCGGAAGAGATCGAGGCGGACCTGTTTTGTGAATCCAAACTGTTGGGATACTTTCAAAAGCCTCATCAGAGAGGATTGATGACTTCATTGGAACTTTAGAAATGACCAGACAGGTTCCTTGCGATGTTCTTTTTGGTTACACTTGTTGAGGAATTTGGTGTTCAAGATGTAAGCACGTTTTTTCTGATGAGGTCGTAATGAAGTGAGGCTTTATGAGGTTTGGGTAAGACTAGTTTGCAATGAAGTGATGCTCAATGTGGATGAATCTTGCAAAGAAGGTGTTGGTAAGTGTGGAGGAGTGGTGAGAGACTATAATGTTCACTAGGTATGTGGATTTAACGCTAATATGAATAACTATCATTCTACTATTATTGAAGTGATTGTTATTGTTTTTAGCCTCTAGTTATACTGGAAGAGGAATCTTCATAATATTTAAATCTACACAAATTATACAAAGATGATTAATCTAGTTATTAAAAATGATATCACCCACCAACCTGTTAGAGATATTATTAATCAAGATAGAATGTTTTTCTATTAGGGTTGAAATATTGGTTTAAACTTTATATGTAGAGAAGTTAACGCTTGTGTCCAATTGTGTCCATTTGTTGGCTATTCGATAGGGCACAGAATGATTTTATATTACACTATATCTTTAATTTACTCTACCTAATTGTATGAACGTGGTAAATGATAAAAGAAAATTGTTCATGTTAGACTTGAGCTATTTGTAATCTTTCTTGATTATGGTTCAAGATTCATTCTAGAATGAACAATACCACTCCCTCCCACACTGTATGCCAACTTTTACCTATCGTTTTTAAAGCAAAGCAGTCTTCTCATTTTGCAAATAATAATAATAATAATAATGATAATAATAATAATAATATCTCCAAAAATTTCAACACTCTTCTTTTCTTTCTAAAAGATATACAACTCGTATTGTCAAAAAATTAAAATTAATGACAACTCTTCAATCTATCACTAATTATGGATATTAGCGGTGAATTTTCTGTGATGGATTAAAATATATCACTAATTACATAAATTAGTGACAAATTAGTAATGAATATAAGTTGTCGTTACATTTTCATTAAATTTATAAATGCAGTGACCTGTTTAAATTTGTCACTAAATCTTTATATTAGTGATAGATATTTTTAAATTAAAAAATTAGTAAAAAGAGTTTAAATATTTTATAAAAATAGGAAATTAATAATATACATAGAGATATTCGTATGAGAAATATTAAAAATAAAAATATTAAATAATTACATAAATAAATTTTCTCTTATTATAAGTAAAATATATAATATAAAATGACATAAAAATAAAAAATATTTTTTATTTTATTCTGTAAATTCAAATGTAAAAATAAAATTTTAATCATATAAAAATATTTAATTAAAACATAGTTAAATGATATATAGAAATATTTATTTTCATAAAAGACGATAATTGGTATTAAACAATATATTTATTGTCTGATAATATACTTATTTATATATTTTGTGTTAATTGTGTTTATATATGATAATATATATTATCAACCTATTTAAATAATAATAATATATTAGATATATACAAAATATATTAAGTTAAGTATACGTGTTTAATTAAGTAATATATACTCCCTCCATTTTAAAAATATAAGGTATTTTTAACTGAATCTCATACCAATAAAGTAATTACTTACTTTCAAACTAACCTTATCTTTTTATATTTATTTTTATTAAATATCCTATAATAAATATAAAGTCATTGTCAATAGGGGCACTTTTAAAAAAGGGCAATAATTACATCTCAAAAGATTAAAAATATCTTATATTTTTTAATATCAAACTCCTCAAAAAATATTTTATATTTTTGAATGTAGGGAATATATATATATATATATATTTACATATTTTTTTCATTAAAAAATATAAAGCATTTTTTGAGGAGGTGAATGTTAAAAAATATAAGGTATTTTTAGTATTTCAAAATGTAATCATTATCTTTTTTTCAAAAGTACTCATATTGATAATAACTTTATATTTATTATAAGATATTTAATAGGATTAAATATGAAAAGATATGATTAGTCGAAAAATAGGTCACTACTTCATTAGAGATAGATTTGATTAAAAATACTTTATATTTTTTAAAAAAATGAGTATTAAAATTGAAAGGCCGTTATAGTTTAACTAAAAAAGGTATATACGAAAATAGAGACGTTTTAAGTTCAAGACAGTCATTAATTTAGTGACAGATTTTATCATAAAATTTGTGATGCAAATTACATCGTTTGTCATTAATTTCTTTTTGTTTTTTTTTTTAGTTGTGTCCAACCTTACTATGATTTTATTAGGATAACAATTCTCGAACAAACTCTGTTGAAACGTGCGTGCGTAATGAAAATGTTTTACAAATTCATTAAATGACGGATATTATAAAAAAGAAAGGCTCTAAAATGATCCATATTTTCTGATAATCCGTATTTTATAACGAGCTTAAAAGAAAAATATTTCTCAAACAAACTGTCCAAACAAATATACCAAATAAAATTGTCCTCGTAAATTGAATACTCTATCATCATAAAAAAAATGTTTGGTATGAGAAAGACAAGCAATGGGGAGTAAGTGCGTGTTTGGTTTTCAGTTCATCAAAAGTCAGTTTGATGAAAGTTCAATTAGTAAAAGTCAGTTTGGTAAAAGTTAGTTGTTGTAATGAAAATTGTGTTTTGGATATATTTTTTTAAAAGTTAGTTTGACAAATTGAAAATTGTTTGGATTAATAAAAATATATGCTTTCGAAATATGCTTCTAAATATAGAATGATCAAAAAGGACATTGATTTATAATAATTTATAATTTTATTATATAAATATAATATATTAAAAAATATGAAATAAATTTAAAATAACATAAAATTTAAAATATTAAATAATAAGAATAAAAAAATAAAATTTAATATTAAAAAATATGTTAATAATAATATACTCTCCATCGTCACGTCATCCTCGCCATTAACATCTGAACTGTCTCCACCTCAGTCATGGCCGAACTCTGCTTTTGAGACATTACCAGCACAACAGAGGAAGCTCAAGAAGGGCCGAGATAACAGCAACAACAAGCATCCCATGTACAGAGGGGTTCGAATGAGGGCGTGGGGCAAGTGGGTGTCAAAAATCTAGGAGCCCAGGAAAAAGAACTGGAGCTGGCTTGGCACCTTCGCCACGCCGGAGATGGACGACCTTCACCTCATGAGTTCCTTGCCCTGATCTGCTTCCAACTCTCTAATGTTTAGGCTGCTACAGCTAAGGTCGCTGTCATTAAGATATTTAATCCTCTGACAAAGTCGCTCTCGTTTTCCTCTTCGTTGTCGTCACTGGCAATGTCCTCTTCCTCCTTTGGCAACCTGTCCACTTCGGACAAACTGGGAGAGATGGTGGAGATGCTGCCTCTGGAAAGCAGCTTCGAGATAGGTGGAGAGACAGTAGTAACACGAGATGAGAGAGCTCTTGGCCAGAAATGTAGCCACCATCGGTGAAGGAAGGAGAAGCTTAGGGAGGGAAGAGATCCGGATTTGTGATGGCAGAGGAGAGGTGAAGGAGAGAAGGAGAAGAGATGGTCGAACGGTGGACTAGCGGCGGATGACCGAAGGACACAAACCAACAACAAAGGACGAATAAGACTGATGTATCAGCTACACGAATGAGGATCGATGAGGGAGTGTGGTGATATGTATTAGCTGCAAAAATAAAGGGCATCAAGGTCAATAAAATTATGCACCAGCCATAAATATCCATTTCAACTGATTACGTCTTGAAAGCAACCTAGAGTAGCTTTGCAAATTTCTCCATCTCAAACGTTTTTGAAAGTCAGTTTGGAAAGTACGTTTTACCTGAAAAAAGGAAGCCAAACAACATTTTACATTTGAAAAGTTAAAATTTACTCTTGGGATGTAAACGTGATCAAATCCAAACACACACTAAATTCTTTAAATTGCAATCTATCATCTTATTTTTAAGGGGTGTATTTGTCTTAAAAAAGTATGGCTTTCATCGTGGCATTTTATAACAACTATACAATTTTGTCATCGCTCAAGTCAGAGGATGATAAAGTTATTAAATGCTCCCTCTGGTGCATTTTATTAGTCATATTTTAAAAAAATAAAGTGATTCATTTTATAAATTATTAAATAATGGTAATGTTTTTTTAAATAAAATGTCTAAACTACTCTTAAAAGGTAAGAGAGAGAAAAATAAAAAATAATATTATATAATTTATTTATTTTTTTAGGATTATGTTTGTAATTTTATTAAATTTTATTCTTTGCACTTTAATTGTATTGTTATTAATGAGGTTGATAAAAATAATTTATAAATAAGACTGAAGAGAGTATTCTTTGTTGGAAAGGAAACATCAAAAGACAAATTATACACAGTATATAATTTTATTGAAAATACTGCTCCTTCCTCTTGTCCTATATTTAAAGGATAGAGATTTTTTTTAAATCTTATTTGTAATTTTATGAATTATCTCATTGAATTTTTATTATAAATTTTTGAAAACATTAATCATTTAGTTCCTATAACTTTGATCAAGTTGTAACTCAGTTTTTACAGTTTTTAATTTCGTTATAACTCAATTTTTAAACTTTACTTTTATAATTTAGCTCTTATAGTTTTAACCACTTAAATATCAATACTTATATTTAAAAATAAAATTATAAAAATTAAAAATATTTTAAACTTTTAATATTTAAAAGATTAAAAGGGTTTAGTATTATTTAAATATTAGTAACAACTTTTAACATAGTTTCAAATTTTTTTAAAAATATAGAGATCAATGTTTAAGTTATTGAAACTATAGAGATTGGGTTACAATTGAGTCAAGACTTTGAGATTGAGTTATAATGAATCAAAGTTTAAGGATTGAGTTATAGTTGAGTCAAAACTATAAAAACTAAATAAGTTAATTTTTTCTAAATTTTTTCATTTGATCTCCATTGAATGTCAAAGAGAAAAAATATACTATTAAAGTTTGTATAGAGGTACAGTTAATAAATTATTAAATTTTTAGATAGAGTTAACAAATTTAAAATTTTTTTTATTTCCATAAAATATATTAAAAATATTTTATAAATAAGATTAAAGAATAGTGTCATCCTGAAACTTTTGGCTCCATATGTGGATCACAAATAAATAGGACGAACTTATGCTAAGCTATAAGCCTGGTATATCAAAATTCTGTTACCGCATACTTTATTGAAGGAAAAATTAATTATTAAGTTTCTACAGTTTTGATTCAATTATAATTCAATATTTAAATTTTAACTTATTATAATTAATCTTTATAATTTTAATTCAGTTGTCACCAATCCTTGAATTTTACCTCTTGCAACTTAGTCCCTATAATTTAATTATTTAAATATTAATCCCCATAGTTTAAAAATAAAATTATAAATATTTTAAACTTTTAATATTTATAAAAGATTAAAAGGGTTTGGTAATTTAAAACATTAGTAATAAATTTTAAAATAATATTAGTCTTTATAATTTTATTTTTTTAAAGATATAATGACTAATATTTAAATAATTAAAAATATAAGGATTGAGTTGCAAAAGTAGGCTAAGTTATAACTGAATTAAAATTTTAAAAATTGAGTTACAATTGAGTTAGAATTATAAAAGTTAAATAATTAATTTTTTTCTTCTTTGAAATATATATTTTGTAGGGCCAAGATATATAAAAATAGTCATGTAAAACAATTTTATTTATAAATGTGTGTGTGTGTGTGTGTGTGTGTGACGGAAGATACGTTCTGTTAAAGAAAAGGTTTTGTCGTGCCTCCATGGGAAGCATTCTTTGCTTAAAGAGAGGCTAGGCCCAGGGAATAAAGGGAAGAGACGCAAAAAACATTCGAAGATTAAAGTTAAAGCACGACATTGATTCATCAGAAACCAAAGCGCCCCGGGGGGGGGGGGGGGGGGGGGAGGAAAGCAAAGAAACCCACCAAAAACACACACACACACACACACTAACACACTAACACATTTTAAGAGGTTTTATAATGTTGCCTTCTCACCTGCTACAGGGAGAGTTTGATGTGTTTTTTTAACAAGTATGAGGAATTATTACGTATAGTTTATCGATTGTATAATTTTTTGTTTAATTGTTATACTCGTATAACTACTCAATATATGCTGATTGTCTTTATTTAATAAAAAATTGCAAAAATAACATTCTTTTCTACGCATGGGTGATAAATTAGTTAGAGTTTTAAAACACAAGGCATTTTTTTAAAAAGCTTTTTGTCTTAATTTGTAGTCCCGTGTTTCAGATTATTTTAATGTTCTATGTTGGTTTTTCTTTCATTGCTCATGGATATTTTCATATTAAAAACAATCCTGTTTTAAAGCACAGTCTAACTAAGTGCTAGCATTTTTTTAAATAAAATTTAAATTTTAACTCGTTACAATTTAAGGGACTAATTCATTCTACTAGATCTAATATCTATTGGTTCATTTTTGCCCGCATGCTGTTTATGTATATTGGAGTTTGTATATTCTATCTCAGCTACTAATATGAATTTTTCAGCAACCAAAAAAAAAAAAATATCGTGAACGAACAGGATTGAATAAAATTGAACAGAACAGTATGAGACTAAAAGTAGAAATTTTGCTAAATTTTGAAGTGATTTTTCTGCTGGCTCGATCGCCCGTATATTACAAAACATGAAACGGGAAGAGAGAAAACAGAAACAGTTAAAACAGAGGAAGATGCAGGTGGCAATGACAGAGACACCAAAGAGACCAAGGGATTTTCTCAGACCTTTTACTTAGGATCCAACTTGTAGCCTCATCTTTGTCCTTTGGATGAGATTGAACATAGATCTCCCTTCTTTTCTTATTTCCATTTTTATTCTTTTTTTCTGCGGCTGATTCGACCTTTCATTTCTCATCAATCTTATCCTTCTTTTTCCACTTCTTTTTTCCTCCTCTCATTTTTTCCCAGTTTTATAAAGCGGAACCTGTAATTCTACTCACTATAATATCACTTCTTCAATCAAAATGTAATTATATGTAAAAAAAAAATATATAGCAGGTATTATTATTCAGAAAGTCGGCAACTCATTTATAATATGGACTATGAAGCCTCGTTTCAAATTAAAAATCAGAAAGTCTTACATACATAATACATATACTCCGCCCATTCTTTAATATAAGTATCAATTTCAGGTTCATTAAAAAAGATAATTATACTTTTACAAAAATACGTAACTTTTTAATTTCGTCCAACTTCAACATTAATAGTTAATAATTATAATAAATTATAGTTTAGGAATTTAAATTATATAAATAAATCGGAGTAAGATTTAAAAACATTAATTAGTCTAATTTTATTTCATATCAAAAAGAAAAACTCTTAAAATTTACCGTGTATTAGAATTGAAGAGGTACCTTATTATATATTTTATATGTATGAAAAAGGGACAGCAGACAGCGTGGGGATGCAATGCGGGTTCACAAAATGAGGGGACGTGAGAGTATTTTTGGAATGACATGTCATAATTGTAGGGCAGAGCAGAATATTCCCACACTGCTGGAACTTTTGTCTCCTTCCAGGTTTTCTTTTTTTAATCTTAAACAGCCTAAATTCCCTGTTGTGCATGGCATGAATACTATTTTAATTCATTAAAAACATAAAAGAAAAATATAATTATCAATTCTTATAATTTTCTCATGTTTTATTATTAGTCCGTACTTTTTTTCAACGCTGTAAGTTTTATAGTTTTTCTCACCAGCAACGTTAATCGTTTTTTAAATTTTGTTAATTTAAATTGCCAATTCATTATTTTTAAACATGTTACTATCATTATTAATATTATTGTTAGTTACACATTAGATAATCTAACATTGTTATGAGTGCAACATCATCATCACTCTACACTCTAGACATATTTAAAGGTAGAGGAAATAATATTATAAACAAAAAATAGAGGGACTTAAAATACTAAAAAAAAATACAAAGATCAATAATAAAATATTATAAAATTAAGATCTAATAAATGATGTTTTTTTAAAATAAATTTGTACCCATTTTTCAAATGAGTTACTTCATCTGCTCCAAAATATAAGTATTTTCCACCCAAACTTAGTTAAAAATATAAACAATTTAGAACACGCAAAATAAAATCTCCATTTTACTCCTTGTAATTATTAACTTAAATTATTGTATAAGTTTATCCCCCACCTATCACTCAAGTGCATTGGTAATTGATATTAAAAAATATTTTTTTAGAAAAATGAGTACTTTATTGATATATAATTTTTTAAATAATTTTGAACAGAATGAAGGACTTAATGGTAATAGATTGAGGGAGATTGGGAAGGGATATGAAAATTTAAAAAAAAAAAAAACAGGGCCAGGGACTTAATACTAAATTTGCTCCTCTTTAGCTTGGGTCTGGTTTTGGGCGTATCT
>NW_026556817.1:0-31049 GCF_029017545.1 Prosopis cineraria
TTTATCTAATCAAGTTGTTGACCTACCTTAAAAGAATGTGCAATTAGAATGGTGAATTCTAAGAATGCTCTTGCTGAGAGTGAAGAAGGTGAAGTAAGCAAGGGGAAGGATAAGACAATTGAACATCCAAAGCAGTGCTACCCCTTCCTTTCTCAAGCATATAAGAAGAAAGTAGATGATCAATAATACTTTAAGTTTCTTGATATCTTCAAATAACTCCATTTTAATATTCTATTTTCTAAGGCATTGGGGAAAATGCCTAAGTATGCCAAGTTCCTCAAAGATATAGTAGCTTTGACTAAGGAAACCATTAGTCTTCTGAAGCTGTATATTCCACTCAAGTGTGGGGATCCTGGTTCGTTCTCTATACCATATCTTATTAGTAAAAAATTTGAAGGCCATGCACTATGTGATCTTGGCTTTGTTATAAAACTCAGCCTTTATCTGTCTTTAAGAAGTTCAATTAGGGGAGGAAAATCCTACAACTGTCACACTATAGTTAGCTGATAGAAATTCTCTCATATCCCATGGCATATTGAGGATTTCTTGTGATAGAACACATTTGTTACCCACTTTTATTTGTCAATTAGGACCATTTTATTAATGATTTATCACCTTCAAGTGCACACATTGCATTAGATTTGGAACTTTGCCTAAGTTTCTAGGTTCAGTGCACTAGGGGCATTTTGGTCCAAAAAATGAACTTTTGAGAAAATGTACAAGAAAAATTGACAAAGTGCATTTATGTCCAGTTGATGAATGGTGAAATTTATTTTTAAAATTCATTTTAGTTTGGGAGTAATTAAATAAAAAGTCAACACTTTCTTAAGTGTCTTAGTTTGTCCTAGTTTTTGGTTTGCCTTTGTGTGAAAATTTTTATATAATTTTGTGCAGCCTAAACTTGGTTAATTTAATAAATTCTCCCTTCTAATTATGAATTTAATTCTGGACATGAATTAGATTTTATTATATCATATGCTATTTAATTGAATTATGTGATTTATGTGACATAGGTGGCATGTGACTTGTGCATCAATTGGGCAATTGAGGTCAACACTCCTTGAGGTCAATGGCTGATGGTTTGCACGTGAATTATGATTATTTTGAGGGATTAGATCAGCTAAAATGATGTGGATGACACATGGAAATTAGGCACACATTGGAATCATCTACAAACCAATAGGAAGTTGCCACCTTGCAAGTGTGACAAGGCTCCCATTTACATTTTAATTTCTTTTTTCCTTATTTTAATTAAGCTTCAGCTGATGGGAGACACCAAGGAGCACGCCATTTTAAGCCCAAATGGGATCCAACACATATCTCATTCATCTTCCACATTCTCTCTCTCTTGTTCATAGTGTTCTTCATTTTCTCTCTTTTGTTCTTCATTTTCCAGCACCCTAACCTCCATTTTCAGCCACCAAACCTCCACAAAACTCATACCATTCTTCTCCTCTCTTCATTTTCGTTCCATCCCTTCCATTTTCACAAGGATTGAAGCTCATTTCCATCATTCAAGAGCTATGGAGTTTGGCCTTCACAAGCAATCACTAGGGTTCTTGAAGATGAAGATTGGCTAAGTTTCTTTGTGGAATCCTAGAGAGATGAAGATGGAGGATGAGTCTTGAGCTTCAAATTGGCTAAGTTCTTTTGTTTCCTATCCTCTTCTCTTTTTACTAGATGGTTAGATTCCTTAATCTAGGGTTTAATCATCTTAGCTTATAAATTCTAATTTGAATTTGATGTTGATGTAAAGAGAGAGGATTGTTTCATTTAATTTCTTCCTTGGACAGCCATGACTGAATTTTGCCACTCTTTGTTTGGCACATAATCTTGTGTTTTTCAATTAGTGAATTTCTTGTGTTAATATTGCATAATCTTGTGGTGTTAATGCTTGTGTTGTTGAGTAGCTTGACATAATCTTGTGGTTGCTCAATTTATGTGTTTGACCATGGCTGTTGAGAGAGGATTTTGAGTGAATCACTTGGCTAATGTCTTCACCAATTGGTTAATTGAACTAGGGACTTTAATCTAAGACCTAGGGAGGTTAGCTAATTAGGTTAATTGGCTTAGGATAATTTTCTTAAGTCATGACAGCTTTAGTCAAGAGGAAAGGGAAGCTAAACTTAGCCTAATCATGAGAAGATAATGAGTCCAAAATCAACTAATCTCTAGGGTTCCATTATTGTAAAAAGGGAAGTTCATTTCACTCACTTTCACTAGCATTTTAATTACTTGCACATTAGGTAATTAGTTTAGATAATTAGCTAGGTAACTAAATTCCTACAAACTTTGGTTGATTTATTTCACTAGATAACTTTCAATTAGACTTAAAACCATTCCTTGGGAGATGACCTAGGGTTGGCCCTATATTGCATTAGGGTTAGCTTTAGTGTAATTTTGAGGATAAGCGACTAATTTCCTATCAAAATTTTGGCGCCGTTGCCGGGGAATGGTTTAAGTTTAATTCTAAGGTTGTTTAGTACTTAATTTACATTTTTAGTGTTCCTGGAAAATTTTTTGAAAAATTATAAAAATTTGTTTTTGTGTTTTGTTTAGTGTTTTTGTGTGTTTTGAGTGTTTTTATTCTGTTTTGAAAAAGAAAAAAAATTAGTGCAATTTTCGTTGGTTTGGTGTAGAGCTGAAAATACTCTGTTTCTAGTGTCTCTGTCTGAAATTGAAAAATTAACTGGGAATGAGTCTGAGGGAATTTGAACTTGAAATTTATTTCATTGAAAGCTCTATATCTTAGCTTCACTTTAAAATTGGTTTGGTCAATTTTGGACGTGGGAAGTGTCCTGTGGAAATTTTACAATCTAACAAGGTCCAGGGAGCCATTACAGAGGATTCCCAAAACCCTGTTTCAACTTTGAGTTAGCATATCTTCCTCTTTGTGCGTTCAAATTGATTGATTCCAGTTTCATTTTTCTTATCACTGTCTTATCTTTGTTTCTTGTGTTTAGGATTTTCTTCAATTTTTCCATTTTCCTATTTGAAAGTTTGTTAGAAGCTCTGAAGGTCTTCTGGACGAAATCCTGTTTCTCCAGACCTGAGGACCAACTTGTGAAAAATTCTGGGAACGATTGGGAAGGATTTTTAATCTGAAAGTTTTATATAATTTTCCTGTATATCTCTTGTGTTTCTCATAAAAGTTTCAGGGGAATTTATCATGTGGATTTGCTGATAGAAAATTCACAAGTTCACTGTCTCCAGAGAGCCTACTGTGCGAATTCCAGAATTGCCAAAGCTTCTTGATTGAGCATTTCTAACTCTCTTTCTACTTGTTTGGTGTTATTTTTTTTTCATTTTGTTGCTATTGAGTATATTAAAAAAAAAAAAAAATTATTTCTCTTGCTTTTGTGTGTTTTGAATTGTTTCGTGTTGATTTGCATTTTAGTTTAGCTTGTTCTTTGTTCTTAATTTTCTTGAGCTTGATTAGTGCATGACCCGAAGAAAACATACCTCTTTTGTTGAATTAGATCCAGAAATTGAAAGGACTATTTCTAGATTGAGAAGATCACAACCTATTCTTGATTCTCATTTGGTTTGTAATTCAACAATGGAAGGTATCTTAGGACATGAGCATGTGCATAATGAGGGCCATGGGAATGGGAATGAGAATTTGCATGATGATGGCCATGTTAATAATGAATTTGAAGGCTTGCATAACCCTAGAGAGGAGAGGAGCATTAGGCAATTAACTCAACCTAATTGGCATGATAATCCTTATGGCTTATATGTTCCTCCTACTAATGTTCAATTTGAAATTAAATCCTCTTTGATTAATGCATTGCCTAAATTTCATGGGTTACCGGGAGAGGATTGCCATAGGTTTTTGCATACTCTCCTATTGGTTTGTGATACTATGAAGCCTATGCATGTAAATGTTGATGATGTTCAAGCTAAGGCTTTTGTATTTTCTCTTGAAGGTTTAGCAAAGGAGTGGTATTTCAACTACCCTTCTTATGTGAAAGTGAGCACATGGGCCGAGCTAAGAAGACTCTTCTTAGATAAATTCTTTCCAAATTCCAAGGTCACCAATTTGAGGAAGCAAATCTATGGGGTCCAACAAGGAGAGGATGAGAGTCTCTATGAGTATTGGACTAGATTCCAAGGCCTTTTGGCTAAATGCCCACACCATCAAATTTCTAGTGAGAATTTAGTCCAATATTTCTATGAGGGCTTGATTCCAAGAGACAAAGTTAACATTGATGCCGCTAGTGGTGGATGCTTGATTGACCTCACTTCCTTAAAGGCTTGGGAACTAATTGACAAGATGGCTTCAAGTGGTGCTCAATACTCTACAAGGGAAAAGAGAAATGTGAATATGGTAGGTTCCTCAATTCTTAATGATTCATATGTGGACTTGCTAGCTGCCAAGATTGGGAGAATGTTGGCTCCACAAATATCTCAAGTGAGCAATGTAAGTACTTCTCAAGCACTTGTCCCTTATTCTTGTACTTTTTGTGACTCACCTATGCATGTAGAAAGCAATTGTCCTATTAAGTTTGAACAAGTAAATGCTATCTACAATGGAAAACAATCCTATGGTGGGAGGCAAGGGCAAGGAGCTTATTCTAATACTTACAACCCTTCATGGAGAGACCATCCTAATTTCTCCTATTCAAATCCAAATGTGGCTTTACAAGACAATCAACAAAGAGGATCCTATCAAAACACCTTTGGCCGTGACCCTCCACCTCATTTGTCTCAAGGTAGCTCTTCTCAAAGCTACAATCCAAGTGGTAATTCTCTTGCACCTTCTTCTAATTCTTATAGTGATAGGAGGCTTGTTCCAATTGAGAGTTCTTCTAATTCGAACTCTTCTAATGATGTGAATGTGTTACGTAAGCAGTTGATTGAAATGAACTCCTTGTATAAAAACATGTATGATGGCTTAGGGAACAAGGTAGAGAGTATGGGTAACAAGTGTGAGAACATGAACTCTAAAATTGATGCCCTTACTTCTCAAATGAATATGCTTGCTAACCAATTAAGTGCAGCCAATGCTCAAGCCTCTACATTACCATCCAACACCGTTGCTAATCCTAAAGCTAATCTTAATGCTATCACATTGAGGAGTGGCAAGGAGTTGGGAGAAAGAGTGCAAGAAGACAAAAGACAAGGGAAGGCCGAGAAGCCCTCTTTAAATTCTTCAATTGATGTTAATGTTTCTAGTTCTTCTTTTGCTCCTAATGATGCATCTTTTTGTAGAGATGATGAGGATGAAAACATTGAGGAGATCATATGTGAGCAACCACCATCTAAGGTGGAAAAGGGGACTATGGCCGAGTTGTTTAGTAAGGAAAAAGAGGGAGAGGCCGAGCAAAGTGAAACAAGAAAGGAGAGTTCAAGGAAGGAAGAAGGAAAGCAAAGTCAAGAGATTATGAAGAAGCTTCCTTTTCCACAAGCACAAGTGGTCCCTAAGCAAGTGAAAGGGACAATTTGATCAAGAGGTATATGATTTCTTCCATAAGATTCATGTTAATGTACCCTTGATGGATGTAGTTAAGAACTTTCCTAAGTATGCCAAATTTTTGAAAGATTGTTGTACAAATAAAAGAAAATTTAGGCCTAATGCAAGGGTACAATTACCCTCATCTGTGAGTGCTATCATGAAGCCTCAACTCCCTATAAAATGTGAGGACCCCGGTTCCTTCACAATTCCATGCAAGATTGGCAACACACATTTTTCTCATGCATTGATAGACTTAGGTGCAGCCATTAATGTTATGCCTCTTTCAATTTATCATGCCTTGAGTCTTGATTGCATGCATAAGACACCTATGATATGCCAATTAGCGGATAGAAGTGTTAGAAGACCACATGGAGTAGTAGAAGACTTGTTGGTTTGTGTTAAAGGTCTATTATTTCCTGTGGATTTCTATGTGCTTGATATGTCAAAAGAAGGGAGTGGGGATGATATTTTGATTTTAGGAAGGCCATTTATGAGGACTGCCCGTACATTGATTGACATGGAAAAAGGTAGTTTGATTTTGAAATGTGGAGAGGATCATGTTATTTTTAATATATATGAAGCAATGAAACATCCTTTTGAGGATTATTCTTTGTTAGGTGTAAGTTCCATTGAGTTATTGCTTCATGATGCTTGTGAGTCTCACATGCTTGATTCTTTCTCACATGTTGATGATGATTTGTCTCTTGTTACTACTACATGTATTGATGGATGTAGTTGTCCTATTTGTTTAGAGATTGATGCATGCTTGAATGATGCAACTACTTCTTCTCATGATTTGTTTAAAATATCTCCTATGCTTGATCTTGAAATGCTTGAGAAGGGTATATCTTCTTGTGTTGTAGGTACTAAAGCCATTAAGGCCGAATCTATGAGTTTTTCTCCACTCGAGCTTGATGTTCTTAGGATTCCCAAGCTATTGGAGGAAAATTCTACACTTTCACATGTCGAGGCCGTGGCTCAAGTCCAAGCACTTGAGGACAAGTTGCAAGAAAAGGGGGAGGCTGTAAAGAAAGAAGAGGAGAAATCAAAAACAAGTGAGAAGCCTAAAAGACAAGATAGTACCATGGAATATTCCACCAAATTAGACTTGAAGAAGCTCATTCCCTCTTGTGTAGAGCCACCTACCTTGGAGTTGAAGCCTTTACCATCCAATCTCAAGTATGCATATCTCATTGAGAATGAGAAGCTTCCGGTAATAATTTCTAACTCTTTATCTCTTGAGGAAGAAAATGCATTACTTGATGTGTTGAGAAAGAACATACATGCTATTGGTTGGACTTTGGCTGACATTCCTGGTATTGACCCTATTGTGTGCACACATAAAATTTTTCTTGAGGACAATGCTAAGCCCATTAGGCAACCACAAAGGAGACTTAACCCATTGATTTTAGATGTGGTAAAGAAAGAGGTTGTTAAGCTACTTAGTGCTGGGATCATCTATCCTATAGCTGACAGTGAGTGGGTGTCTCCAACCCAAGTTGTACCTAAGAAAGGGGGGATTACTGTGGTAAAAAATGAGAAAGGAGAGCTTGTTCCAACTAGAGTTCAAAATGCTTGGAGAGTGTGCATAGACTATAGGAAGCTCAATAATGTGACTAGGAAGGACCATTTTCCTTTGCCTTTTATTGATCAAATGCTTGAGAGATTGGCTTCCAAGTCCCATTATTGCTTCCTAGATGGGTTTAGTGGGTATTTTCAGATTCCTATAGCTCCTAGTGACCAAGATAAGACTACCTTTACATGCCCCTTTGGTACATTTGCCTATAGGAGGATGCCTTTTGGTCTTTGCAATGCACCTGGTACTTTTCAAAGATGCATGATGTCCATATTTTGTGATTTTATTGAACATTGCATGGAAGTCTTTATGGATGATTTTACTGTGTATGGTGAGTCCTTTGATTCATGCTTGCATTCTTTAGATAAAGTGCTTGGTAGGTGCATTGAAAAGAAGCTTGTGCTTAACTTTGAAAAATGCCATTTCATGGTAGATAAAGGAATTGTTTTAGGCCATTTGATTTCTTCCAATGGCATAGAGGTGGATAAGGCCAAAGTAGATGTGATTGCTTCTTTGCCATATCCTGTTTGTTTGAAAGATTTGAGATCATTTTTGGGACATGCAGGCTTTTATAGGAGATTTATAAAGGGGTTTAGTGAAATTGCTTTGCCTATGTCTAAACTCTTACAAAAAGATGTTGATTTTGTTTTTGATGATGCTTGCAAAAGGAGTTTTGACACTTTGAAAAGCATGCTCATTTCCCCTCCCATTCTTAAAGCCCCAAATTGGTCTTTGCCTTTTGAGTTGTCATGTGATGCTTCTAATTTTGCTGTGGGAGCTATGCTTGGTCAAAGAGAGGGCAAGTTATCATATGTGATTGCTTATGCATCTAGGACCCTAGATTCAGCTCAGGTTAATTACACCACAACTGAGAAAGAGTTGTTTGCTATTGTTTTTGCACTTGATAAGTTTAGATCATATCTTCTTAACTCTAAAGTTGTTGTGTACACTGACCATGCTGCTGTGAGGTACTTGTTTAAGAAGACAGATTCTAAGCCTCGCTTGATTCGATGGGTGATCTTGATGCAAGAATTTGATGTGGAGATAAGGGATAGGAGTGGTTCTACCAATCAAGTAGCGGATCATTTGTCTAGACTACCTCATTTAAAAGCTACTATGGTAAACTCTAACCCTACTATTCCTTGTGATTCATTTCCTGATGAGGCATTGTGTGCCATTTCATCTAAGCCTCCATGGTATGCCTCTTTTGCTAACTATATTGAGTGTGGAGTCTTGCCTCCTTGTGCTTCACGTTTTGCCATTGAAAAATTGAAAAGAGAGTCTAGATTTTACATTTGGGAACCACCTTTGATGTGGAAGATTTGTAGTGATAAAGTGATTAGGAGGTGTGTTGATGATGTTGATGTGCCTTCTGTTCTTGAATTTTGTCACTCTCATGCATGTGGTGGTCATTTTAGCTCAAATAAGACAGCTAGGAAGGTTTTAGATTGTGGATTGTATTGGCCTAGCTTGTTTAAAGACTCTTATGAATTTTGTAAAGCATGCTTGAAATGTCAAAAGGTTAGTAGTTGGGGTAAGAGACATGAAATGCCTCAACAACCCATTTTATTTTGTGAGATTTTTGATGTTTGGGGCATTGACTTCATGGGTCCCTTTCCACCATCCTTTAGTTTTGAGTACATATTACTTGGTGTTGATTATGTTTCAAAGTGGATTGAAGCCATTCCTACTAGAACTTGTGATGCTAAGATTGTTTTGAAGTTTCTCAAATCTAATATTTTTTGTAGGTATGGAGTTCCTAAGGCCTTGGTAAGTGACCAAGGATCCCACTTTTGCAATAAGATGATGAAGGCTCTCTTGGCTAAATATGGGGTGCATCACAAAATCTCTACACCGTATCATCCCCAAACTAATGGCCAAGCCGAAGTATCAAATAGAGAAGTCAAGAAGATCCTAACCAAGGTGGTGAACACAAATAGGAAGGATTGGTCTTTACACTTAGAGGATGCTTTGTGGGCTTATCGGACCGCTTATAAGACTCCCATTGGCATGTCTCCTTTTCGATTGGTATATGGAAAGGCTTGTCACCTCCCTGTGGAGATAGAGCATAGGGCCTATTGGGCCATCAAGAAACTCAACTTGGATTTCCATCTTTCGGCTAAGGAGAGATTTCTTCAAATGCAAGAACTTGAGGAGCTTAGGTTGGATGCCTATGAGTCTTCTAGGATCTATAAGGAGAAAACAAGGATCCTTCATGACAAGCTAATCTTGAGGAAAAAGTTCCAAGAAGGAGATCAAGTCCTCTTGTTCCAAACAAGGTTTATTCATAAGCATGCCAAGTTGAAGTCTAAGTGGGAGGGACCATATCTAGTGACCAAGGTGTTTCCCTATGGGGTTTTGCAACTCTTGAATAAAGCCACGGGTTCCACCATGCAAATCAATGGTCACCTATGCAAGCTCTACAAAGATGCCAAATCACTTCAAAAGGAGGAGGACTTCTCTCAACATGTTTTTGAACCACCATGATAAGGTTGTATCTCTCCAACCTTGAGCTTTTACTTTCCTTTAATTGATATATTTAATGATAGGTATAGTTCAAGTGTGGGGGAGATGAACCTAGTAGGAAAATTAGAGTTTATTTGCTTTATTTGACTTCTTTGTTTTGTGTTTTAGTTTGAAAAAAAAAAATTCTGCACCACACTTTTGTTATGCATTCATTATTGATCTCACCTTATTTTATCACTAGTCTATACATACATTGAGGACAATGCATGATTTAAGTGTGGGGGAGAGAAATAAACATTTTGTTTTGTTTGTTTGGTTTTGCAAAAAAAAATAAAAAAAATTGCTTTGTTTTGTTTTGTTTGAGGTTACTTAATTACCTAGCTCTTAAATGGATATTTTGATTCTTGAGATGTGGTAATTTTTAGGATTGAATAGGTGTGAAGTGAACATTCTTTTACCTTGAATTAATGGATTAGAGTGGCATATTACCCTTTCATGGAAGAGGCTAAACACTCATGTGTGATTAATTCCTTAGTGATGTTACCCTCTAGAATTTGTTTCACTTCTTAATTAAGACCACATATCTCGCACTTGTTTGATAGGAGATGAGAGATGGCATTCATAAAAAATAGCCAAAGCCAAATAGCCAACCTATTATCATTTATTATCCTTTGTTAGCCACTTTGAGCCTTTGGTTTGATTCTTAAAAAAAAAATATATATATTCACCCTATTTTTCCCCAAGGAATGCATGTTACACTTTTATATGTCTTTTTAATATTCATTGCATGTCCTAGATCAAATGAGTGGATGCCTATTATTATTTTTCTATCCATTACTCTTTATCCTTTATTGCTACACCATTACATCCATTACTTCCATTGTTTTCAAAGAGTTAGGGGCAACCAAAAAAAAAACAAAGATAGATTTGAAAAAAAAATATAGTCAAAAAGAAAAGAAATAAAGTTGCTAGAAAAAGAAACAAAAAGAAGAAGAGAAAAAAAAAAAGAAAGAAAAAAAAAAAGTTGCCTAGCTCATCCATTCCATTTGTTTTATTATTTCTTATCATTTCTTTCCATCCTCATTGTGTTAAGGTGTTCACTCAATTGAGTTAGGTTATGCTTTGCATATTAAGGGGATATATCTTGATTTAGCATTATTTTGATGCTAACCCTATTTTTTTATATACATGCATTTCTTAGACATCCTTTCATTACCTATATCACAACCTAATAAAGTCCACTTGATTCTTGATTGCAAGTGCTATTTAGTGATGGAGATGTAGAAGGGTTACAAATTTATAGTAGGGTTTATCCTAAGAAATTTTGAGTGAAATTTAATACCTTATACACTTTGAGTGATGAGAGCAAACACTTAACCTAGAGAGGCTTACTCTTTGACATTGATTCTTGGTAAGGGTTTGTTTGTGATGTGCATAATTCTTTCCTAATTATTGCCACATTGATTGATAATTTGTAGAAGTTCATGAGCTAGTATTTTAGTGACTTGAAACAATGTTTTTCTCTTATTTCTTTGTCTTATAGTTTCTTTTGGGACCTTTTTCACTTGATTTTGCCCGGAGTGCAAAAGCTAAGTGTGGGGGAATTGATAGAACACATTTGTTACCCACTTTTATTTGTCAATTAGGACCATTTTATTAATGATTTATCACCTTCAAGTGCACACATTGCATTAGATTTGGAACTTTGCCTAAGTTTCTAGGTTCAGTGCACTAGGGCATTTTGGTCCAAAAAATGAACTTTTGAGAAAATGTACAAGAAAAATTGACAAAGTGCATTTTATGTCCAGTTGATGAATGGTGAAATTATATTTTTAAAATTCATTTTAGTTTGGGAGTAATTAAATAAAAAAGTCAACACTTTCTTAAGTGTCTTAGTTTGTCCTAGTTTTTGGTTTGCCTTTGTGTGGAAATTTTTATATAATTTTGTGCAGCCTGAAACTTGGTTAATTTAATAAATTCTCCCTTCTAATTATGAATTTAATTCTGGACATGAATTAGATTTTATTATATCATATGCTATTTAATTGAATTATGTGATTTATGTGACATAGGTGGCATGTGACTTGTGCATCAATTGGGCAATTGAGGTCAACACTCCTTGAGGTCAATGGCTGATGGTTTGCACGTGAATTATGATTATTTTGAGGGGTTAAATCAGCTAAAATGATGTGGATGACACATGAAATTAGGCACACATTGGAATCATCTACAAACCAATAGGAAGTTGCCACCTTGCAAGTGTGACAAGGCTCCCATTTACATTTTAATTTCTTTTTCCTTATTTTAATTAAGCTTCAGCTGATGGGAGACACCAAGGAGCACGCCATTTTAAGCCCCAAATGGGATCCAACACATATCTCATTCATCTTCCACATTCTCTCTCTCTTGTTCATAGTGTTCTTCATTTTCTCTCTTTTGTTCTTCATTTTCCAGCACCCTAACCTCCATTTTCAGCCACCAAACCTCCACAAAACTCATACCATTCTTCTCCTCTCTTCATTTTCGTTCCATCCCTTCCATTTTCACAAGGATTGAAGCTCATTTCCATCATTCAAGAGCTATGGAGTTTGGCCTTCACAAGCAATCACTAGGGTTCTTGAAGATGAAGATTGGCTAAGTTTCTTTGTGGAATCCTAGAGAGATGAAGATGGAGGATGAGTCTTGAGCTTCAAATTGGCTAAGTTCTTTTGTTTCCTATCCTCTTCTCTTTTTACTAGATGGTTAGATTCCTTAATCTAGGGTTTAATCATCTTAGCTTATAAATTCTAATTTGAATTTGATGTTGATGTAAAGAGAGAGGATTGTTTCATTTAATTTCTTCCTTGGACAGCCATGACTGAATTTTGCCACTCTTTGTTTGGCACATAATCTTGTGTTTTTCAATTAGTGAATATCTTGTGTTAATATTGCATAATCTTGTGGTGTTAATGCTTGTGTTGTTGAGTAGCTGACATAATCTTGTGGTTGCTCAATTTATGTGTTTCACCATGGCTGTTGAGAGAGGATTTTAAGTGAATCACTTGGCTAATGTCTTCACCAATTGGTTAATTGAACTAGGGACTTTAATCTAAGACCTAGGGAGGTTAGCTAATTAGGTTAATTGGCTTAAGGATAATTTTCTTAAGTTATGACAGCTTTAGTCAAGAGGAAAGGGAAGCTAAACTTAGCCTAATCATGAGAAGATAATGAGTCTGAAATCAACTAATCTCTAGGGTTCCATTATTGTGAAAAGGGAAGTTCATTTCACTCACTTTCACTAGCATTTTAATTACTTGCACATTAGGTAATTAGTTTAGATAATTAGCTAGGTAACTAAATTCCTATAAACTTTGGTTGATTTATTTCACAAGATAACTTTCAATTAGACTTAAAACCATTCCTTAGGAGATGACCTAGGGTTGGTCCTATATTGCATTAGGGTTAGCTTTAGTGTAATTTTGAGGATAAGTGACTAATTTCCTATCACCTGTTCTTGGTGTTCTTCATTTTCTCCTCCTTCTCTCTATAATACAACACATCTAGCCACCATTTCTCCTTCTTTTCACCATCAAATCTACTCAATTCTTCCACCATTCTTTTGCTCTCTCAAGGCCAAGCTAACCCCAAGCAACTAGAAGGAGATTTGAAGCTCAATCCATCAAGAAGCATGAAGCATGTGCCACAGCTTAGTTGTGTTCATGGAGGAAGCAAAGTGCTCTTGATGTTTTCTAGCTACAATCTCTATGGAATCCTAAGGGAAAGTTGATGGAAGAGGAGTTTTGAAGTCTTTAATTGGCTAAGCTCAACTATTTCTTCATCTTGTTTTAATTCCATTAGAATACTATGACTATTGTTGATTGTGGTTCAATATGACTTTTGTTACATAGTTGTTTGTAATTTGTAATGTTGAAACAAGATTTTTGAGTTGAATTTCATGACCCATGTGCTGCTAGAATTTCATTCACTCTATGAATTTTCATGGTAATATGTGATTTCAATGGATAAATATCTTGTATTAGCCTAGCATGTAATTGTGTGGTGAATACTTGATGAGTTGCTTGAGTTTTCATAGTTTTAAAGTTAGGTACAGCTTTGGACAGTGGCAATTAGGAATAAATTTTAACTAAACATTTGATTAATTCTTGAGCTAAGCTAGTGAGGTGACCTAAGGGGCTTGTAATAGCACTTAAGGAATTGAATTAATGAAGCTAGGTTGCTTGAAATAGTTGTCTTAAGTAAATACATTTTTCAGCTAAGGAAGAGGAGTTGAGTGAGCTGCAATAATTAATTAGAGGCTAGGATTCTTCCATTAGCAACACCCTAGGGTTCCTACATTAAAAGGGAAGTCCATTCCATTCATAATTAGAATTAGTTTTCTAGCTTAATTCACTAAATAATTAGGTTAGCAATTAGTTAATCAACTTCAAACTTTAGGTGATTTATTTTACTAGATAACTTTTAAATTAGATTTAAAATCATTCCTTAGGAGATGACCTAGGATTGACCCTATATTGCATTAGGGTTAGCTTTAGTTTAATTTTGATGATAAGCAATAATTCCTATCAGCTGACCCTGAGTACTGGAAGGACACCCCAATGCAATATTTACGATCAATCTTATCCAAGAAGATGTTGGTCTTGCTTTAAGTGTGGCAAGTTAGGTCACATAGTGAGGCAGTGTGTAGAGGTTAGAGTTGAAGGGACCGAGCAAAGATCTATAATTCCTGGCCAAGTATTTGCAGTCACACAGGAAGAGGACAGAGTATCTCCGAACTTGATTAAGGGTATGATATCTATTTGTGGTCACAAAGTAAAAGCATTATTTGATTTTAGTACCACACATTCTTTTATGTATGAGGAGTATGTGGGTAGATTGAATTTGTTATTACAAGAATTACTTATGCTTATTATAGTGATGATGCCTTTTGGATTGTTTAGTATTACAAGTAGAGCTTGTCAAGGTATAGAGATTCAATTTGAAGATAGAGTTTCTAAGATTGATTTGATTTGTATTCTTATAAAAGGAATAGATGTGATTATTGGCATAGATTGGGTAATAGTGAATAATGCTATCCTTGATTATGCCAAAAGGTGGTTTCATTACTAGTTTTGTGTGCAGCAATGGATTCTTCATAGTAGCCTAAGTTCTTTTATATGGTTAGTGCTAAGAAGTTCATCCGGTAAGGTTATGAGTCCTATATGGTGTTTTTTGCCTCCAGCACGGTGTATGATAGTAGAAATGAGAAGATTAAAGTAGTGAGTAAGTTCCCTGAGGTATTTTCAGATGAAGTGACGGGATTACCTCTTGAAAGGCAAGTTGAGTTCTTTATTGATTCAGTTCTTGGAATTAAACCAATATCAAAGGCCTCGTATAAAATGCACCATTAGTATTGACTGAATTGAAGAAATAAATTGTAGACATATTAGACAAAGGATTTATTAGACCGAGCGTATCAACCTGAGGGTTACCAGTGTTGTTTGTGAGGAAGAAAGATGGTAGTCTATGTCTTTATATAAACTATCAATAGTTAAACAAGGTAACCGTGAAGAACAAGTATCCTTTACTGAGGATAGATGATCTTTTAGATCAATTAGCTAGTGTCTCAGTCTTTTCCAAGATAGATTTGAGGTTAGGAAATTATCAATTGAGAGTCAATGTAGTGGATGTACCCAAGATAGCTTTCAGAACTCAGTATAGCCATTATGAGTTTTTGGCTATACCATTTGGTTTGACCAATGCGCCTATAGTGTTCATAGACTATATAAACTAAATTATTAGGCTATACTTGAATCAATATGTTGTAGTCTTTATAGACAACATCCTGATATATTCTGACGATTAGGAGCAATATGCGAAGCATTTGAGGACAGTGCTTCAGGTTTTGAAAGATAAGGAGTTGTATGTCAAACTTAGTAAGTATGAGTTCTAGCTAAGAGAAGTCTAATTTTTGGGATATATGGTGTCTTTGGATGAGATATCTGTGGATCCACATAAGGTTAATGCAGTATGGAAGTAGGAACGTCCCAGTTCAATCACAAAGATACATAGTTTTTTAGGATTAGCTGGGTATTATTGACAATTTATCCAAGAATTTTCCTAAATAGCTTCTTCTTTGACTAAGCTAAAGTGAACAGATTGACCTTATGTTTAGGATGATTAGTGTGAAGTGGCATTTCAACAGCTGAAAGAGAAGTTAACCACATCACTAATGTTAATTATCCCTAATCCAAGGTTACCTTATAAGGTGTACACAAATACAATGTTGAGAGGTTTAGATGTGTCTTGATACAAAACGATCGGGTTGTAGCTTATGCTTCTTGCCAATTAAGACTACATGAAGAGAACTATCCTACACAAGACTTAGAGCTAGCAGTAGTGGTGTTTGCCTTAAAGATTGGCACCATTACTTTTATGATGCAGTATTCACTATGTTTAGCTATTATAAGAGTTTGAAATACCTAATAGATTAGAAGGAGTTGAATATGAGGCAGAGGAGATGGATAAAACTTCTTAAGGATTACAACTTTGAGTTGAAATACCATCCAAGTAAAGCTAATGTGGTTGCTGATGCATTAAGCTAAAAGATGTTACATATGGCAAGTCTTATGGTAAGAGAGTATAGATTGATAGAATTGTTTGTTGAGTCACAGTAAGATGTGCCACTAAAGGCATTATTTAGTACCTATTCTACAATGATCAGTAATGATTTATGGAGATAATTAAGAATGGTACAATTAGAAGATGAGTACCTTTTGAAAATTAGAGAAGGAATCAAAGAAAATCAAGCCATTGATTTTAGTTTCAATAATAATGGTTTTGTTATTTATCAGGACAGGATTTGTGTGCCTGATGATATAGGCCTGAGGAGAGTGATATTGAGTGAAGCTTATTATAGTAAGTACACCATCGATTTGGGAGCTACAAAGATGTACCAGGATATGAGGCAGTATTAGTGGTGGCCTAGTATGAAGAGAGATGTTATAAAGTTTGTGACTTGATGTTTGACATGTCAGAAGGTTAAAATAGAGCATGAAAGACTAGCAAGAATGTTGTAACCATTAGATATTTCTAAGTGAAAATGGGATAATATTTCTATGGATTTTATAACTAGGTTGCCAAGGACTCAGTTAAGACATGATACCATATGGGTTATTGTTGATAAACTCACTAAATCAGCTTATTTCCTAGCAATTATTCTTTGGAAAAATTGGCAGAGACCTATATCTGAGAAGTTGTAAGGCTATTTGGTGTACTGAAGAGTATAATTTTTGATAGAGATTTGAGGTTTACTTTTAAGTTCCAGGGAGCTTTGCAACGTGCCATGGGTACTGAGTCGAGATTCAGTATGGCATATCACCATAGACAGATGGGCCGATAGAGTGGACTATATAGACCCTAGAGGATATGTTGAGAACCTGTGTATTGGAGTTACAAGGTAACTGGGATAGCCATCTCCCTTTGGTTAAGTTTGCTTGTAACAATAGTTACCACTCTAGTATTTAATTGGCACCATGTAAGGCATTGGATGGGAGCAAATGTAAGTCACCTCTTTATTGGACAGAATTAAGTGAGAAGTGTATGTTAGTATCGAACATTGTAAATCAAATGACTCATAAGATTGGGTTAATTAGGAAAGAGCTATTAACAACTCACAGTAGGCAGAAGAGTTATATAGATAGGCATAAAAGGCCATTATAGTTCTTAGCAAGAGATAATATGTTTATAAGGGTTACACCAGTAATGGGAATCAGGAGGTCAATAAGAGCCAAGAAGTTGACTCTTCGATTCATTAGTCATTTCAAGATTCTAGAAAGAATTTGACAAGTTGCCTATAGAATCACTTTGACATCGCAGTTATCTGGTGTGCATGACATGTTTCATGTATCGCAACTTAAAAAGTACTAACCAAATGCCTCACATATGATAGAACTAAATGGGATTGAACTCCAGGAGAATTTGACCTTTAAAGCTGAGCCAGAACAGATCATATATGTGAAAGAGAAACAAATGAGGAGCAAAACCATATGATTGATTAAAGTTTTTTAGTGAGGCATGGCTCTAGGTGATGCTACCTTGGAGACAGAGGATACAATGAGGCAACAATATCTTTATCTATTTCCCTAAGTATATGTTTACGTGTTTTGTTAATTTTAGGGATAAAATTCTTAAAAGGAGGGGAGAACAATAACATCCTAAATTTCTTAGTCCTATGAATAGCTAATAATTGAGGGTAAAGTGGTAATTAGTGTGAGATTAGAGATTTGGACGGTTAGTTAATTATTTGTGTCTTTAAGATGTTATATGAATAGATATGGGTAGAAGGATAGCATTTTGAGTCAAAGTAAGTGTGCTTGGTGAGAACTTTTCTCACTGTGCCATATACCACTGTTATGTTGCATGTGTCGCAACACATAGAATAGAAATTGATCCCATAAGTCATGAATTTTAAGTGAATTTTAGATAGGAAATTCTAAAAACACACGAAAGGAGAGGAGAGAAAGGTTAGGTCTATTAGGGCAAGAGATTTCAAAGTTGTGGAAGGTGCTTCTGACCAATAATTTAATGGGTATACTATGTATAACTCTTACCTTCCATTCTACCCAAATTTCTCTAGATATAAGTTATACAGAAATTGAATTGGTGAAATTTTAGGTGTTTGATGCTTACCTAATAGTAATAAAAATGTTCTCAGGAGTTAAATTAGAGCTTTGTAACTAGTTTAAAGCTAAATGATAGAGCTTTAAACCTATAAGCTCAATTTGACTCTAAATCAAGAGGTTTTTAGGGTGAAAATTATGTTTGAGTTAAATGAGACTAGTTGAGGTGATGTGAAGTAGTAATGGACTTAGAATGGATAAATGAAAATGGATATACGACTATATATAGCCATAAGTAGTAAATATGTACTTTTGATCAAAGTAGATCAAATGACTAAATTTTGCCACATGTGTTCACATTGGCATTTTGAGCATGTGAATTGAGAAAGGAAGCTTGTGATAAGCTATAGTGGTGGTTGAAATCTACTGGTAACCTCTCTAGTGACAGAAGGGTTGAGGTGACTGAATAATCTCCTTTGTTTGACTATTCTTTGTAACTGTGTGTGAGTATGCAATGTAGTGAATTAAATAGTTTTGAATTGAGCATATTTTGTAGCATTAAATGTTTATTGCATGAAATAGATTTTGGTTAAAACAAGTAATGAAATTTGGTAATTTAACATGAAAATGTTTACATGTATATATATGAGTAAAGTGGTGAATAAGAACCCATGAATCGTTTAAAAATCATGATCATAGGGGTGGAAGTTCACACAAGTATGGAGGTGGTGATAAGACCATATGGCATATTATCCCTAATGCCCGACAGGGTGTGGTATTAGAGAATTATATCTCCTTAGTACCTTTTTGTGGTGTAGTGTTTGAAATGATCTCCTTAGTACCTTTTAAGGGGCGATGTTAGAGATTTAGACTCCTTAATGTCTATATGATACAGTACTGGAGTTAATAACACCTTGTTGTGTGCATTGGGGGAAACCATAATTTGAAAGTAAGATAAAACACCTTTGGCCAGGTGATTCTACTACTAAAAGTGAGCTCAAGGCTAATAAGTGTGTACAGTAGTCTAAGGCAAGCCTAGAATTTCATGTCAAGGTATATTATGCTTTAATTTCATATTTTTGCATGTGATAGTCAATAGAAGTGAGTTATTCTATTATTAAGATTTTTTTCTCATCCCTGTGGTTACATTTCTATAGGACAAAACAGTGACAGGGTAAGGGAAAAGAGTTATAGCTGGCTTAAAGTTATTAAGCCATGTGAACTTTGAGTATAGTGTAATGAACCAAGAACTTGTGTATATATGTATATAAGTTGCCATAAGAGTTACCATGTATGTTTTGAAATGGGTTTTTAGTTGAAAATGTAAAGATTTATAGTGAATCTTGGCCTATGTGTGAAATTATGATGAAATGAGTAATTTAGGGATAAAATTAAATAGTAAATATGATATGTGTGGATATGTGATAAAGAAAAAGGACCAAGTAGGCTAAAGTGTGTTAAATTGTGAAAAGTTTAAAAATGTGGAAACTAGCCATTGAAGGGTCAAATTTTGATATATGCATATGATTGTGATATATTGTTTCCAATCAAGTGCAATAGGTCCTTTTGGACTTGATTCAAGGCCTTGTATGGTCTAATGAGAGAAAGGGATCAATTTAGGTGCTTGGGTGAGCAAATTTTTTTTAAAACTCACTTTATGCACTCGGGTGTCTAAATTTTGATCGAATATTTAGATCGTGTCCAAACTTGTCTCATTAGCTAGTTGAAGAGATAAGTTTTGTGTGAGCATTTGAATCACTCTGATCAGACATTGTATGTGGAAATGGCACACACCAGAAATTCATCATTTTGCTGTCAAAATGACAATAGAAATTTTAGACTAGTACACTGCGACATTTAGCATCTCATGTCGCAATGCATGTTACAGAAAGTTCAGGGTTGTGGCTCTGTGCCACATGCCGCAATACATGTATTGCACACCATGGTGCATGGCCCATATTCCAGTTTGATTTTTGTGGTTTCCAATGCATACAATGATTGAGATGAATGTATATAATTTATTTCCACTGCGTATTGCTCTAATGCATTACGGTTTTGATGATTTAGCAAACAAGTCTTTGGCCAATGTTTTTTAATTAAAATATTTGATTATTGATTGGTGTGTTTGGTGTGGTCATTTTGTTAATCTTCTCCTGTATTGAGTAGATATGGGAAAAGGTTACATTTGGTTTTGAATCAAGGTGATTTGGAGGTTTGGTTAGTAGTGATCATACTATGTGTTAGAAAAGTGGTGAATAAATGGTGAAAGAGGTGAAATGATTTATATAGATTAGATTTGAAGTTAATATATGATATATTATGCTATGCTTGCTTAAGGTTGTATGTAATAGTCAATGGTAGAGAGTTATTTTGTTATTGAGATTTTTATCTCACCCTTATGGTTACATTTTTACAGGACAGAGTAGTAATCGAGACATAGGAAAAAAATCTAGACTGGCATAGTGGTGCCATGGATGTGGCCAAATTAACAAAAATTGACAAAATGAATTTTATGTCTAAAAGATGAGTGGCCAAATTAGATTTTTGAAATTCATTTTAGTTTGGGAGTAATTAAATAAAAAGTCAACACTTTCTAGAGTGTCTTAGCATGCCTAGTTTTTGGTTTGCCTTTGTGTAGAAATTTTTATATAATTTTATGCAACAAGGAACTTGATTATTTTAATAAAATCTTTCTTCTAATTATGAATTTAATTATGGACATTAATTAGATTTTATTATGTTACATGTTATTTAATTGAGTTATGTAATTTATGTGACAAAATTGGCATGTGACCTCTGCATCAATTAGGCAATTAAAGTCAACACTCCTTAAGGTTAATGGCTCAGTATTTAGACATGATTTATGGTACATTTGGGAGATTAAGTCAGCTTAAATAATGTGGATGACTGATAGGAAATTAGTCGCTTATCCTTAAAATTACACTAAAGCTAACCCTAATGCAATATAGGGCCAACCCTAGGTCATCTCCCAAGGAATGGTTTTAAGTCTAATTGAAAGTTATCTAGTGAAATAAATCAACCAAAGTTTGTAGGAATTTAGTTACCTAGCTAATTACCTAATATGAAAGTAATTAAAATGCTAGTGAAAGTGAGTGAAATGAACTTCCCTTTTCACAATAATGAAACCCTAGAGATTAGTTGATTTTGGACTCATTATCTTCTCATGATTAGGCTAAGTTTAGCTTCCCTTTCCTCTTGACTAAAGCTGTCATGACTTAAGAAAATTATCCTAAGCCAATTAACCTAATTAGCTAACCTCCCTAGGTCTTAGATTAAAGTCCCTAGTTCAATTAACCAATTGGTGAAGACATTAGCCAAGTGATTCACTCAAAATCCTCTCTCAACAGCCATGGTCAAACACATAAATTGAGCAACCACAAGATTATGTCAAGCTACTCAACAACACAAGCATTAACACCACAAGATTATGCAATATTAACACAAGAAATTCACTAATTGAAAAACACAAGATTATGTGCCAAACAAAGAGTGGCAAAATTCAGTCATGGCTGTTCAAGGGAGAAATAAAATGAAACAATCCTCTCTCTTTACATCAACATCAAATTCAAATTAGAATTTATAAGCTAAGATGATTAAACCCTATATTAAGAGATCTAACCATCTAGTAAAAAGAGAAGAGGATAGGAAACAAAAGAACTTAGCCAATTTGAAGCTCAAGACTCATCCTCCATCTTCATCTCTCTAGGATTCCACAAAGAAACTTAGCCAATCTTCATCTTCAAGAACCCTAGTGATTGCTTGTGAAGGCCAAACTCCATAGCTCTTGAATGATGGAAATGAGCTTCAATCCTTGTGAAAATGGAAGGGATGGAACGAAAATGAAGAGAGGAGAAGAATGGTATGAGTTTTGTGGAGGTTTGGTGGCTGAAAATGGAGGTTAGGGTGCTGGAAAATGAAGAACAAAAGAGAGAAAATGAAGAACACTATGAACAAGAGAGAGAGAATGTGGAAGATGAATGAGATATGTGTTGGATCCCATTTGGGACTTAAAATGGCGTGCTCCTTGGTGTCTCCCATCAGCTGAAGCTTAATTAAAATAAGGAAAAAGAAATTAAAATGTAAATGGGAGCCTTGTCACACTTGCAAGGTGGCAACTTCCTATTGGTTTGTAGATGATTCCAATGTGTGCCTAATTTCCCATGTGTCATCCACATCATTTTAGCTGATCTAATCCCTCAAAATAATCATAATTCACGTGCAAACCATCAGCCATTGACCTCAAGGAGTGTTGACCTCAATTGCCCAATTGATGCACAAGTCACATGCCACCTATGTCACATAAATCACATAATTCAATTAAATAGCATATGATATAATAAAATCTAATTCATGTCCAGAATTAAATTCATAATTAGAAGGGAGAATTTATTAAATTAACTAAGTTTTAGGCTACACAAAATTATATAAAAATTTCCACACAAAGGCAAACTAAAAACTAGGACAAACTAAGACACTTAAGAAAGTGTTGACTTTTTTATTTAATTACTCCCAAACTAAAATGAGTTTTAAAAATATAATTTCACCATTCATTAACTGGACATAAAATTAATTTTTCAATTTTTCTTGTACATTTTCTCAAAAGTTTATTTTTTGGACCAAAATGCCCCTAGTGCACTGAACCTAGAAACTTAGGCAAAGTTCCAAATCTAATGCAATGTGTGCACTTGAAGGTGATAAATCATTAATAAAATGGTCCTAATTGATAAATAAAAGTGGGTAACAAATGTGTTCTATCAATTCCGCCACACTTAGCTTTTGCACTCCGGGCAAAATCAAGTGAAAAAGGTCCCAAAAGAAACTATAAGACAAAGAAATAAGAGAAAAACATTGTTTCAAGTCACTAAAATACTAGCTCATAAGCTTCTACAAATTATCAATCAATATGGAAAAAATTAGGAAAGAATTATGCACATCACAAACAAACCCTTACCAAGAATCAATGTCAAAGAGTAAGCCTCTCTAGGTTAAGTGTTTGCTCTCATCACTCAAAGTGTATAAGGTATTAAATTTCACTCAAAATTTCTTAGGATAAACCCTACTATAAATTTGTAACCCTTCTACATCTCCATCACTAAATAGCACTTGCAATCAAGAATCAAGTGGACTTTATTAGGTTGTGATATAGGTAATGAAAGGATGTCTAAGAAATGCATGTATATAAAAAATAGGGTTAGCATCAAAATAATGCTAAATCAAGATATATCCCCTTAATATGCAAAGCATAACCTAACTCAATTGAGTGAACACCTTAACACAATGAGGATGGAAAGAAATGATAAGAAATAATAAAACAAATGGAATGGATGAGCTAGGCAACTTTTTTTTTTCTTTCTTTTTTTTATCTCTTCTTTTTGTTTCTTTTTCTAGCAACTTTATTTCTTTTCTTTTTTACTATATTTTTTTTTTCAAATCTATCTTTGTTTTTTTTTTGTTGCCCCTAACTCTTTGAAAACAATGGAAGTAATGGATGTAATGGTGTAGCAATAAAGTATAAAGAGTAATGGATAGAAAAATAATAATAGGCATCCACTCATTTGATCTAGGACATGCAATGAATATTAAAAAGACATATAAAAGTGTAACATGCATTCCTTGGGAAAAAATAGGGTGAATATATATATATATATATATTTTAAAGAATCAAACCAAAGGCTCAAAGTGGCTAACAAAGGATAATAAATGATAATAGGTTGGCTATTTGGCTTTTGGCTATTTTTTATGAATGCCATCTCTCATCTCCTATCAAACAAGTGCAAGATATATGGTCTTAATTAAGAAGTGAAACAAATTCTAGAGGGTAACATCACTAAGGAATTAATCACACATGAGTGTTTAGCCTCTTCTATGAAAGGGTAATATGCCACTCTAATCCATTAATTCAAGGTAAAAGAATGTTCACTTCACACCCATTCAATCCTAAAAATTACCACATCTCAAGAATCAAAATATCCATTCAAGAGCTAGGTAATTAAGTAACCTCAAACAAAACAAAATAAAGAAATTTTTTTTTTGAATTTTTTTTTTGCAAAACCAAACAAAACCAAACAAACAGAACAAAATGTTTATTTCTCTCCCCCACACTTAAATCATGCATTGTCCTCAATGTATGTATAGACTAGTGATAAAATAAGGTGAGATCAATAATGAATGCATAACAAAAGTGTGGTGCAGATATTTTTTTTTTTCAAACTAAAACACAACACAAAGAAGTCAAATAAAGCAAATAGACTCTAATTTTCCTACATATAAAAGTGTAACATGCATTCCTTGGGGAAAAATAGGGTGAATATATATATATATATATATATATTTAAAGAATCAAACCAAAGGCTCAAAGTGGCTAACAAAGGATAATAAATGATAATAGGTTGCCTATTTGGCTTTTGCTATTTTTTATGAATGCCATCTCTCATCTCCTATCAAACAAGTGCGAGATATGTGGTCTTAATTAAAAAGTGAAACAAATTCTAGAGGGTAACATCACTAAGGAATTAATCACATATGAGTGTTTAGCCTTTTCCATGAAAGGGTAATATGCCACTCTAATCCATTAATTCAAGGTAAAAGAATCTTCACTTCACACCTATTCAATCCTAAAAATTACCACATCTCAAGAATCAAAATATCCATTTAAGAGCTAGGTAATTAAGTAACCTCAAACAAAACAAAACAAAGCAAATTTTTTTTTAATTTTTTTTAATTTTTTTTTGCAAAACCAAACAAACAAAACAAAATGTTTATTTCTCTCCCCCACACTTAAATCATGCATTGTCCTCAATGTATGTATAGACTAGTGATAAAATAAGGTGAGATCAATAATGAATACATAACAAAAGTGTGTTGCAGAATTTTTTTTTTTTCAAACTAAAACACAAGACAAAGAAGTCAAATAAAACAAATAGACTCTAATTTTTCCTACTAGGTTCATCTCCCCCACACTTGAACTATACCTATCATTAAATATATCAACTAAAGGAAAGTAAAAGCTCAAGATTGGAGAGATACAACCTTATCATGGTGGTTCAAAAACATGTTGAGAGAAGTCCTCCTCCTTTTGAAGTGATTTGGCATCTTTGTAGAGCTTGCATAAGTGACCATTGATTTGCATGGTGGAACCCGTGGCTTTATTCAAGAGTTGCAAAACCCCATAGGGAAACACCTTGGTCACTAGATATGGTCCCTCCCACTTAGACTTCAACTTGGCATGCTTATGAATAAACCTTGTTTGGAACAAGAGGACTTGATCTCCTTCTTGGAACTTTTTCCTCAAGATTAGCTTGTCATGAAGGATCCTTGTTTTCTCCTTATAGATCCTAGAAGACTCATAGGCATCCAACCTAAGCTCCTCAAGTTCTTGCATTTGAAGAAATCTCTCCTTAGCCGAAAGATGGAAATCCAAGTTGAGTTTCTTGATGGCCCAATAGGCCCTATGCTCTATCTCCACAGGGAGGTGGCAAGCCTTTCCATACACCAATCGAAAAGGAGACATGCCAATGGGAGTCTTATAAGCGGTCCGATAAGCCTACAAAGCATCCTCCAAGTGTAAAGACTAATCCTTCCTATTTGTGTTCACCACCTTGGTTAGGATTTTCTTGACTTCTCTATTTGATACTTCGGCTTGGCCATTAGTTTGGGGATGATATGGTGTAGATATTTGTGATGCACCCCATATTTAGCCAAGAGAGCCTTCATCATCTTATTGCAAAAGTGGGATCCTTGGTCACTTACCAAGGCCTTAGGAACTCCATACCTACAAAAAATATTAGATTTGAGAAACTTCAAAACAATCTTAGCATCACAAGTTCTAGTAGGAATGGCTTCAATCCACTTTGAAACATAATCAACACCAAGTAATATGTACTCAAAACTAAAGGATGGTGGAAAGGGACCCATGAAGTCAATGCCCCAAACATCAAAAATCTCACAAAATAAAATGGGTTGTTGAGGCATTTCATGTCTCTTACCCCAACTACTAACCTTTTGACATTTCAAGCATGCTTTACAAAATTCATAAGAGTCTTTAAACAAGCTAGGCCAATACAATCCACAATCTAAAACCTTCCTAGCTGTCTTATTTGAGCTAAAATGACCACCACATGCGTGAGAGTGACAAAATTCAAGAACAGAAGGCACATCAACAACATCAACACACCTCCTAATCACTTTATCACTACAAATCTTCCACATCAAAGGTGGTTCCCAAATGTAAAATCTAGACTCTCTTTTCAATTTTTCAATGGCAAAACATGAAGCACAAGGAGGCAAGACTCCACACTCAATATAGTTAGCAAAAGAGGCATACCATGGAGGCTTAGATGAAATGGCACACAATGCCTCATCAGGAAATGAATCACAAGGAATAACAGGGTTAGAGTTTACCATAGTAGCTTTTAAATGAGGTAGTCTAGACAAATGATCCGTTACTTGATTGGTAGAACCACTCCTATCCCTTATCTCCATATCAAATTCTTGCATCAAGATCACCCATCGAATCAAGCGAGGCTTAGAATCTGTCTTCTTAAACAAGTACCTCATAGCAGCATGGTCAGTGTACACAACAACTTTAGAGTTAAGAAGATATGATCTAAACTTATCAAGTGCAAAAACAATAGCAAACAACTCTTTCTCAGTTGTGGTGTAATTAACCTGAGCTGAATCTAGGGTCCTAGATGCATAAGCAATCACATATGATAACTTGCCCTCTCCTTGACCAAGCATAGCTCCTACAGCAAAATTAGAAGCATCACATGACAACTCAAAAGGCAAAGACCAATTTGGGGCTTTAAGAATGGGAGGGGAAATGAGCATGCTTTTCAAAGTGTCAAAACTCCTTTTACAAGCATCATCAAAAACAAAATCAACATTTTTTTGTAAGAGTTTAGACATAGGCAAAGCAATTTCACTAAACCCCTTTATAAATCTCCTATAAAAGCCTGCATGTCCCAAAAATGATCTCAAATCTTTCAAACAAACAGGATATGGCAAAGAAGAAATCACATCTACTTTGGCCTTATCCACCTCTATGCCATTGGAAGAAATCAAATGGCCTAAAACAATTCCTTTATTACCATGAAATGGCATTTTTCAAAGTTAAGCACAATCTTCTTTTCAATGCACCTACCAAGCACTTTATCTAAAGAATGCAAGCATGAATCAAAGGACTCACCATATACAGTAAAATCATCCATAAAGACTTCCATGCAATGTTCAATAAAATCACAAAATATGGACATCATGCATCTTTGAAAAGTACCAGGTGCATTGCAAAAACTAATGGGCATCCTCTTATAGGCAAATGTACCAAAGGGGCATGTAAAGGTAGTCTTATCTTGGTCACTAGGAGCTATGGGAATTTGAAAATACCCACTAAACCCATCTAGGAAGCAATAATGGGACTTGGAAGCCAATCTCTCAAGCATTTGATCAATAAAAGGCAAAGGAAAATGGTCCTTCCTAGTCACATTATTGAGCTTCCTATAGTCTATGCACACTCTCCAAGCATTTTGAACTCTAGTTGGAACAAGCTCTCCTTTCTCATTTTTTACCACAGTAATCCCCCCTTTCTTAGGTACAACTTGGGTTGGAGACACCCACTCACTGTCAGCTATAGGATAGATGATCCCAACACTAAGTAGCTTAACAACCTCTTTCTTTACCACATCTAAAATCAATGGGTTAAGTCTCCTTTGTGGTTTCCTAATAGGCTTAGCATTGTCTCAAGAAAAATTTTATGTGTGCACACAATAGGGTCAATACCAGGAATGTCAGCCAAAGTCCAACCAATAGCATGTATGTTCTTTCTCAACACATCAAGTAATGCATTTTCTTCCTCAAGAGATAAAGAGTTAGAAATTATTACCGGAAGCTTCTCATTCTCAATGAGATATGCATACTTGAGATTGGATGGTAAAGGCTTCAACTCCAAGGTAGGTGGCTCTACACAAGAGGGAATGAGCTTTTTCAAGTCTAATTTGGTGGAATATTCTATGGTACTATCTTGTCTTTTAGGCTTCTCACTTGTTTTGATTTCTCCTCTTCTTTCTTTACAGCCTCCCCCTTTTCTTGTAACTTGTCCTCAAGTACTTGGACTTGAGCCACGGCCTCGACATGTGAAAGTGTAGAATTTTCCTCCAATAGCTTGGGAATCCTAAGAACATCAAGCTCGAGTGGAGAAAAACTCATAGATTCGGCCTTAATGGCTTTAGTACCTACAACACAAGAAGATATACCCTTCTCAAGCATTTCAAGATCAAGCATAGGAGATATTTTAAACAAATCATGAGAAGAAGTAGTTGCATCATTCAAGCATGCATCAATCTCTAAACAAATAGGACAACTACATCCATCAATACATGTAGTAGTAACAAGAGACAAATCATCATCAACATGTGAGAAAGAATCAAGCATGTGAGACTCACAAGCATCATGAAGCAATAACTCAATGGAACTTACACCTAACAAAGAATAATCCTCAAAAGGATGTTTCATTGCTTCATATATATTAAAAATAACATGATCCTCTCCACATTTCAAAATCAAACTACCTTTTTCCATGTCAATCAATGTACGGGAGTCCTCATAAATGGCCTTCCTAAAATCAAAATATCATCCCCACTCCCTTCTTTTGACATATCAAGCACATAGAAATCCACAGGAAATAATAGACCTTTAACACAAACCAACAAGTCTTCTACTACTCCATATGGTCTTCTAACACTTCTATCCGCTAATTGGCATATCATAGGTGTCTTATACATGCAATCAAGACTCAAGGCATGATAAATTGAAAGAGGCATAACATTAATGGCTGCACCTAAGTCTATCAATGCATGAGAAAAATGTGTGTTGCTAATCTTGCATGGAATTGTGAAGGAACTGGGGTCCTCACATTTTATAGGGAGTTGAGGCTTCATGATAGCACTCACAGATGAGGGTAATTGTACCCTTGCATTAGGCCTAAATTTTCTTTTATTTGTACAACAATCTTTCAAAAATTTGGCATACTTAGGAAAGTTCTTAACTACATCCATCAAGGGTATATTAACATGAATCTTATGGAAGAAATCATATACTCTTGATCAAATTGTCCCTTCACTTGCTTAGGGACCACTTGTGCTTGTGGAAAAGGAAGCTCCTTCATAATCTCTTGATTTGCCTTCCTTCTTCCTTCTTGAACTCTCCTTTCTTGTTTCACTTTGCTCGGCCTCTCCCTTTTTTTCCTTACTAAACAACTCGGCCATAGTCCCCTTTTCCACCTTAGATGGTGGTTGCTCACATATGATCTCCTCAATGTTTTCATCCTCATCATCTCTACAAAAAGATGCATCATTAGGAGCAAAAGAAGAACTAGAAACATTAACATCAATTGAAGAATTTAAAGAGGGCTTCTCGGCCTTCCCTTGTCTTTTGTCTTCTTGTACTCTTTCTCCCAACTCCTTGCCACTCCTCAATGTGATAGCATTAAGATTAGCTTTAGGATTAGCAACGGTGTTGGATGGTAATGTAGAGGCTTGAGCATTGGCTGCACTTAATTGGTTAGCAAGCATATTCATTTGAGAAGTAAGGGCATCAATTTTAGAGTTCATGTTCTCACACTTGTTACCCATACTCTCTACCTTGTTCCCTAAGCCATCATACATGTTTTTATACAAAGAGTTCATTTCAATCAACTGCTTACGTAACACATTCACATCATTAGAAGAGTTTGAATTAGAAGAACTCTCAATTGGAACAAGCCTCTTATCACAATAAGAATTAGAAGAAGGTGTAAGAGAATTACCACTTGGATTGTAGCTTTGAGAAGAGCTAACTTGAGACAAATGAGGTGAAGGGTCACGGCCAAAGGTGTTTTGATAGGATCCTCTTTGTTGATTGTCTTGTAAAGCCACATTTGGATTTGAATATGAGAAATTAGGATGGTCTCTCCATGAAGGGTTGTAAGTATTAGAATAAGCTCCTTGCCCTTGCCTCCCACCATAGGATTATTTTCCATTGTAGATAGCATTTACTTGTTCAAACTTAATAGGACAATTGCTTTCTACATGCATAGGTGAGTCACAAAAAGTACAAGAATAAGGACAAGTGCTTGAGAAGTACTTACATTGCTCACTTGAGATATTTGTGGAGCCAACATTCTCCCAATCTTGGCAGCTAGCAAGTCCACATATGAATCATTAAGAATTGAAGAACTTACCATATTCACATTTCTCTTTTCCCTGTAGAGTATTGAGCACCACTTGAAGCCATCTTGTCAATTAGTTCCCAAGCCTTTAAGGAAGTGAGGTCAATTAAGCATCCCCCACTAGCAGCATCAATGTTAACTTTGTCTCTTGGAATCAAGCCCTCATAGAAATATTGGACTAAATTCTCACTAGAAATTTGATGGTGTGGGCATTTAGCCAAAAGGCCTTGGAATCTAGTCCAATACTCATAGAGACTCTCATCCTCTCCTTGTTGGACCCATAGATTTGCTTCCTCAAATTGGTGACCTTGGAATTTGGAAAGAATTTATCTAAGAAGAGTCTTCTTAGCTCGGCCCATGTGCTTACTTTCACATAAGAAGGGTAGTTGAAATACCACTCCTTTGCTAAACCTTCAAGAGAAAATACAAAAGCCTTAGCTTGAACATCATCAACATTTACATGCATAGGCTTCATAGTATCACAAACCAATAGGAGGGTATGCAAAAACCTATGGAAATCCTCTCCTGGTAACCCATGAATTTAGGCAATGCATTAATCAAGGAGGATTTAATTTCAAATTGAACATTAGTAGGAGGAACATATAAGCCATAAGGATTATCATGCCAATTAGGTGAGTTAATTGCCTAATGCTCCTCTCCTCTCTAGGGTTATGCAAGCCTTCAAATTCATTATTAACATGGCCATCATCATGCAAATTCTCATTCCCA
>NW_026556818.1:0-31020 GCF_029017545.1 Prosopis cineraria
TTGATCTTTTGGTCGAAGGGTACTCTGGGAGATTGCACCTTGAGTCCATCTATTCTCTGAAGTGTGAGCCAATCGGAGCTTGCTCCTGCAACGATCTAGACAGCATAGTAGAGATGTTCCTTACCCCTTCTTTAGAGTTTGCAATAGAGCTCTTTGCCTCTCGTTAGCTCGTACTTCACGTTTTGTGTGCAGCCACGTTCTCTGAGTCGTAAGACTTAAGTCTATTCTTTCCAACAATATATTGATCTTTATGTGTCCTAAGCATTTCTTTCACATGAGTCCCACCGGACGTGCCAAAAATTGTTCGTAAAAAACAATCAATCAAAGGTGTGGTCCCACTAGGCGTACCAAAATTGTTCGTGGTTGAATAATAAATGCTAGGCGTGCTAGAGATATTAAGTCTCAATAGATAATGAAAAGGGCCCCGAGTTCCTTTACCATAGTTCGCTTAGATGTAAAAAAATAGAAAGCTTTGGTAGAACAAGTGTGTAATTTGATTGAAGTGAAAAAAATTATAGACTAAAACTAAGAACTGAAAAAAGGACTAATGAATGTAAAATATGCGAGTCTTGATCGAGTGTTGACTGGATTTCTCTGTTTTTCTTCTTTCTATTTATAGTGTTCGATATTAAAAGCCTTTTCTTTGAGATTTGGCACATTCTACCAAAGAATTAGGAATCTCGTGAAACTTATGTCACGATCTCTCCATTTTGATAAACAGCTCCATTCACCGAACTACTTGGGTGTAGGTTTTCGGCATTCCTTAGAATCGTGTTTTCGTGCTAACGGTCTGATATTTGAAGTTGACGGAATTTTGGCATGTTTATTTGTTGTGAACTTTATTGAGCTTCGGGGCCGGCCTCTTTTGTTTATATTAGGCCTGATGTTTCGATTACTTAGTCCAACTAACTTCGTGACCTATTTAAGTGATGTTTTATATTTAGCCCAAACAGTAGGCAAACAAGAATGGTTCTTATAATGTGGCGTGGACAAGGCAAAGGGATGAAAGAATCGTAATTGTTCCCAAAAAAAAAAAGACCACTGATACCATAAATGACCTACTCCCTCTAGATCAAAATATTGGGTATTGATAATTAATTCACCACATTCAAAAAAATATTAGTTAAAGTCTTAATTAAAAAATATTATATTCTTATTAAATATCTTATATAAAAGCCTTGATAATAGTAATTGAAATTTCAATACATTATTTTTTTAAAGAAGTAATAAATAAATTAGGGGTATAATTAAAAAAATAGTTATAAAAGTTACTCAATACCCTGTATTTTGGATTAAGTAAGGCTTACTCCTTTTGTCTTTATATATAAAAAGTCTTACGAAATTTTTTTTGGTCCCTAAATATAAAGGATTGTTAGCATTTTTTTTAATGAATGAACCATTATACCCTTATTAAATTAAAAAGAGAAAAATAAATATTCTCACTAATGTACTTTAAAAAAAGAGATTCATTTTTTATTTATAATAATTAGGAGTAAAATTAAAATATTGTTGTACTTTTAATTAGACAACCAATTTTATTAATTTATATGATTCAATTAAAAATATCTTATATATAAAGATGGAGAGATAAAGCATAAAAGATATCTTATATTCTAGTTATGAGGGAGTATATTTTGCAGCCATACCATTATTGACCTGTATTTTGGGACACACGTGTCTCCTCTATAGTGACCCACAATAGTATGTGGCGCACTTGAATCAGTGACCCGTATAGTGACTGCATTAATGCATTGTGAACTATGATTAATTGTTAGTTATTAATCTTGATTTATTATTATCCGAAATCAGGTTAGACGTTTTAATAAGAAAATTTACTATAATCCCTCATGATTTCTCCTCATAGTTTGGGATTTGATTAGTTAGAGCTTGTATCTCTTGTTTAGTGATTTTATATGAGCATGTTGCTCTTGATTGCAATGAATATTGTTTCTCTCTTTACTTCAACAGACTGTGACTTGATTTACTCATCTTGTATTTATTTTTTTTCTCTGATTCTATTTATAAAGTAAAAAAAATTAATTTTATTTATAAATCACATTATTAAATTTTTATCATAATTTTTTTTACACTCTATTAAATGTTAGAGAGAGAATATATGTTTTTAAAATATGTATATTTAATAAGAATAAAGTTGATAACTTATTAAATTTTAAAACAAAATTAATAAATTTTAAGATTTTTTTATATTACTGAAATATATTAAAAATAATTTATAAATAAAATAAGAGGAGTATGATATAATGAAGTTATGTCAATAATAATAATAATAATCAACTTTTTAAATAGCCGTCTTCTAAAATGCGTGAGGGCAAAAACCGGAGTGGAGCAGCTGCGGCTTAGAAAGTAGGGGCTTTGGATATGGATACGTTATACTTATCCAGAAGAAGATGAAAACATTACATGAGACCAAACAACAACAACAAAAATCGACCAGCCACCCCAAATTATCTAAGGAATGGGGTATCCCGCTAAAATCATTGGACAATCTATGTTGGTTTTGTCCAATCCTATTAGTTCATTAGACCTCTCCCTTGAATAAAAGATTCCCAAGTGAACTGTGCATTAACAAAAATTTAAAAAAAAAATTCAACTATACCTAGTATTCTAAATTTTTGTGTGTGGGATACAATTTCACTTTTCAACATTTAAAAATAATGTATTGAGCATTTCATCATTAAAAAAAAATTAATTTTACCTTTGTTTGAATACAAAAATTTAAAAAAAACTTAAAAAATTATAGAAAATGACCCATAAAATTGCAAATAAGTACCATATAATAATATTTTCATTTTATTACTTATATATAATTTAGGAGTCTTGGATGATATTAATTTTCTTATAAAGTACTTATGTAATATTTTACGAGTCAATTTTTTTTTATAATTTAAGGTCATTGTCTACATTTTTTAAGTCAATTAATGGTTAAAATTAATTTTTTAATGGCATGATATTTGATGCATCATTTTCAAATGTTAAATGGTGAAATTGTAACATACACAAGTTTAGTATTAGATACTCTGAGTGAATAGTTGAAGGGCAAAAATTCTATTTAATCTTTTTAAAAAATGGTTAAATATAACAAATTTATCACAATATCATGCTTTCAAGAAATCAAGTATCCAATAAAATGTTACAACAATACTGTTTTGACTACCCTTCATTATAATTAACTGGATTTCTTTTTGAGTTGTGGAATTGCAATTTCCTATGTGATTTTCTTCGACAATATTGAATTACCAACTCTATTGCAAGCTTAGATAGAGTGAACATTTTATCTAGAAAAATGAAATAGGTAATTAGAGTACTAGAAATGTTCCTTAGAGCATCCTATTTGGGTATATTTGTTGGGATATATGAACTACTAGATGTAATAGGCTTTTCAGGTCGAAAAATATTGTTAGTAACATGTCTCCGATGTGGGGTAATAATTAGGAATGTTGATGGTAAATGAATTATAGGTTTTTGTGCCCATTTGGACCCTTCCCCTTCACCATTGAGAAAGGCAAATGGATAATTAAATGGTTAAAAATCTGTTAAAATCTCGAATATAGATAAGTTAAAGTTGATTAAAGTTCTAACTTAATTTTTAAATATTCATTGTTGATCGTCCTTTTTGAAATGTTATTTTGAAAGTTGGAGAGTTTATTTAGAGAGATTAACTGTTTGTTTTTAAGTTTACTTTTATAAATGCTAACGAGGTAGTGAATATTTTAGTTAGTTTTTAGACTTTTGATTATCTCTCACCTTGTTGTTGTAAATTAGTGAATGATAAAAGGGTGACTAGATTTGTTTGAATCGTGGCTCTGTTTTTAGTGTATTCCCTTGAATGTATTATATCTGCTATTTAGTTATATATAGAGATATGTGCTTGTTTGTGCAAAAAAACTTCATCTAGAAAATGGTCAAATAGCTTACATGCATTGAAGGTTTATAGCTTTGACCAGAACATGCTGCTTTGGTAGGAGAAATTTTCTAGCATACAATGACGTGCGTCCTATTTCACAGTGCATCGTCACTTGCCTTGGACCCCACCCTTTTTTTTTCCAAAAAAACTTGGGGTTGCGGATGACTTATTTTAGTCATTTTAGATAAATTTTAATATTATTTTATATATATATATATATATATATATATATAAGTATAACAGGCTTACTACCGTGGATATATTTTGACAACTAGTCTGATATTCTTTATCTATATAGTCAAAGCATGTTGCATACGCCACCGTGACCAGGGCCGGGGCAGACAAGTTGAGTTAGCCCATCACGAGATATTCTATTTTATTACATACGGCTGGATTGTTCTGTCTCCCTCCCTCGAATTTCTTGCCATTTGCAAACAGTATCATTTCCCCTTTCGTTCACTACAATCTTTCAAGATCTTTAGAATTTTTCAATCCGGGAGTTCAAGAATGGTTGATTCCAAACTCCAAGGATATATCCAACTTCTCTTCATTTGGCTTCTGTCCACCTTCCTAGTTCTAACAATACTGAAGACAAAACAGAGGAAGGCTCGTCGTCCACCCAGCCCACTAGCCCTCCCTATCATCGGACACCTTCACCTTCTTTCCCCTCTTCCTCATCGAGATTTTTACAACCTTTCCCTTCGCTATGGTCCTATCATCCACCTTTCCCTCGGCTCTGTTCCTTGCGTGGTCGCCTCCTCTGCTGAAGCTGCCAAAGAATTCCTTAAAACTCACGAACTTTCTTTCTCCAATCGACCAGCTCGAACTGTTGCTGTCCGGCACTTGACCCTATTTCATGTCTGAACTTCTAGGCGGGAAGATGCTCGACCAGCTCCTTTTGGTGAGGGAGCAAGAGACGAAGAGATTTCTGAGAACTTTGCTTCAGAAAGGGAAGGTCGGCGGCGAGGCGGTGGATGTTGGAGCAGAGCTCATGGTGCTTTCGAATAACATTGTATCCAGAATGACTGTGAGTAAAACGAGCTCTCAAAATGAAGATGAAGCCGACGTGGTGAGGAAGTTGGTGATCGATGCCGCTGAGCTCTCCGGGAAGTTTAACATATCGGACTTCATCGCGTTCTGCAAGATATTTGATTTGCAGGGATTCAACAAGAGGTTGAAGGAAGTCCGAGAGAGGTTTGATACCATGATGGAAAGAGTAATAGAAGAGCACCAAGAAGAAAGGAGGAGGAGAAAAGACACGGGCATTAGAGGAGATCAGACCAGGGATATACTGGACGTTTTGTTAGACATACACGAAGATGAGAACTCGGAGACGAAATTGACAAAAGAGAACATCAAGGCGTTTATCATGGTGAATCAAGTCATTATGTTCTAAATTTTCTATTCATACTACGGCAACAATTAACATGGCCGGCTGTAACGATTATGCAGGACATATTTGTGGCAGGGACAGACACATCCTCCATAACCATTGAATGGGCTCTGGCAGAGTTAATCAACCATCCGCGCGTAATGAAGGAAGCAAGACAAGAGATTGATTCAGTAATCGGAAAGACCAGAATAGTAGGGGAGTCCGACATAGTGAAACTCCCTTACCTTCAAGCCGTAGTCAAAGAAACGATGAGGATTCACCCTGCGGGCCCATTGATCTTCAGGGAATCGTCAAGAAGCTCTGTAGTGTGTGGATACGAGATTGCAGAGAAGACCCGGTTATTTATAAACGTGTGGGCTATTGGCAGGGATCCCAGTCAGTGGGAGAACTCTCATGAGTTTAGGCCAGAGAGATTTATGAGCGAAGACGGAAAAGGTCAATTAGATGTTAGGGGTCAGCATTTTGAATTGATTCCTTTCGGGAGCGGAAGAAGAGGATGTCCTGGAACGTCACTGGCTCTTCAGGTTGTGCACGCCAATCTTGCAGCTATGATTCAGTGCTTCGAATGGAAGGTAAGTGGCGCGATTAGCATGGAGGAAAAAGCCGGGATTACCCTTCCAAGGGCTCACCCCCTTATTTGTGTCCCCGTGCCCAGGCTTGATCCATTTCCTTCTGTATCTTGGTGAGATCAACGTACGGTTCTCTCAAATGGCAGTGATGGAAACCTGTGTTTGAGTTTTAAAATTTGATTTTTCTTGTATAATATTTAGTTTTTTTCATTTTAAATAAGATATTTATAGGGTTTAACAGGGATTAAGATCAGATCTGTGCAAATGAAGTTAAGATTGCTTTCTGGGTTCGGCTTTCTTGAATGATTTAAATGAAGATGACTTTTTTTAGTCCCTCCCTTCAGTTAAATTAAGATGTCTCTTTTTGTGTGCATATGGGTTTTGGGGATGGGATGTGTTTGTGGGAAGTAGAAACGGAATAAATCTGCACCCAATATATACATTTATGAATTTATTGAAATGAATGATACTTATTTTATTAATGAAGGTTGACCATTAATTCATTAAAGAAATAAATACTTAATATCTATATTCAATAATGTTATTTGATTCGAATAAAAAAGTTGGATGGATGCTTGATTTTTTTTTTTAAAATCTCTACATGTAAATGATATTTATAAATTTTTATTCAAATGCTTTATAGAATTGATACATTTTTCTGCCAACAATAAAGTTCATACATCGGGTATAACTTTTCACTTTTTGTAATTTTTTCACTTTTATATATCACACATGATTTATCATTTATCACCTGCATATTATAATATTTTTTATTTTATTTATAAATCATTTGTATCAATTTCATTAATAACAATATAATATCAATTTTATTATTATATTAAAATAATAAGATAGTAGAAAGCTTTTTTAATTCGATGTTGTGTAGAATATAACTGAAGTAAGGGGCAGCCCTACGTGATGTCCACTGTGGGCAAATGTTTCCCCTAAAATGAAAAAATTACATGGATGTATATGATAAATTTTACATTCTACCCTCACTCATCTCCAGTTACTATTTTTGAAATATTTGGCATTTACAAAGGATTGGAACTATACTGATAAAAAAGTTTTAGATTCGTGAAAGTTTTTTGTGATTGTGTAAATGCAATATTTATGATCATAAGGATAATCATAGTTATTATTCTTCTAAAATATCATTACCTCCACTAGAAGTCTTCTATGCAAAAATTGGTCTGTAAACTTTAATTTTTTTAAGTAGAGCGGATAATAGCATGGCCGACTTTCTTGCTAATTCGGCTCATTATATGTTAAATGATCTTAATTTTTTTGATTTACCACCTTTTAGTTAGTCTTTTGGGTGGTCTTTAGGTTTAGTTTTGGTTTGCTTTTTACTTGTGTTTTAGGTGGTTATTCCTTGTGTTACTTTTCACTGTGAATGAGATTTCATGCACTTATTAAAAAAAAAAAATCCAAAATCAAACCACTATTAAAACTTTGTACTGAATAAATTACCCCCACAACCCAAGGTCTTAGGTCCGTCACTAACTGAGGTGTCTTTTATTTATAGGTACAAATATATCAATCAAAGTAAATAAAATATATAAAATAATAATAATTAAAAGATATTATAGTAACTAAAAGATATTGAAGAATCTAAAATAATAAACATTAACATAATATCTTAATATTCATAATGCATCCGGTATAAATTTTGAATTTTTGTAATTTTTTTACACTTCTATATATCACACATGATTTATTATTTATAACCTGCTTAATATATATATTTCTTCTAATCTTATTTATAAATCTTTTATATTAATCTTGTTAATATTAATATAATAAAAATATAGGTAGTAAAAATAAGTAAACTTCATAATATGACCCCAAATAAAAAATAATAAATAAATAAATTATATAATATTTTTTCTCTTACTTGTTAAGAATAATTGAAAATTTTTAATTTAAAATAAAATAATTTTATCAACCAATATCTTATAAAATGAACCAAATTATATTTTTATAAGGCAGCCGTTAAAGAGGGCCAAGGAAATTTGAAGTGAAACACACCATTAGCCGAGAGTCAGATTCATTTAACTGAAAACAGCTTTTCTCTAACATATCACAGCAGGAAAATAGGAAAATGACAAAGCTACTCCCTATAGGCTATAGCAGTCGATTAATCCCTTGAACAGGTTTCACTTGGTGGCCATTAATTGAAATCCAGGAGGCACCTGCACATTGAATCTGCCCTTATTTAATTAGGCCAGTCAACAGCGATCACTTGCAGCGGGGAAGCGGGGACCCACACAAGCACTTGTTGTGCATGTACGAGTCCTTCCCCATCTTCTGCAAGCTCCCACCTGCAGGAATCGGACCGCAAAGCAAATTATAGCTCACGTCCAACTTCTGAAGTTGCAATGCTTCCAATCCCACAGGTAGTCTCCCGTAGATGCGATTGTGATTCAGATCCAGCCACGTCATGCTCTCCGGGACATTTACTTTGGACAGATCAAACTCGAGTAAGTTTCTGGAGAGGTCAAGCATATGCAACCCCAGTTTGTTTGGCCCAAAGAGCATGGAGGCGTCACCTTGGAGTTTGTTGCGAGACAAGTCAATGCTGGACGAGTTTAACTTCCCCAGCGACGCCGGGATTTTCCCCGACAGCTGGTTGCGCGAGAGGTAAAGGGTCGGAGAATTCTTGAAGTACCCGAAGGTGTAAGGGATGGGACCTGTGAGCTTGTTGCGACTCAAGTCAATTTCGTTGAGGTTATGCAGTTGGGAGAGGGAAGGCGGGATATAGCCTGAGAGCTTGTTGAAGGGAAGGTACAAGCTTTTGAGGTGGGTGAGTCGGGGCAGGAAGTCCGGTACGGGACCGGACACGGAGGTCCAGCTGATGCCTAAGAAGACGAGTCTGGTGAGCTTGGCGATGGCGGGGTGGATGGGGCCGGTGAGGTTGGGGAGCTTGTGGAGGTCGAGGGTGTCCAGATAAGGGAGGTCGCCGATGGCCGGAGGGATTTGAAAGCTGACTCCGTCGTTGGCGAGGGAGAGAGAGCGGATGCGGTGGGTGGTGAAGTCGCACTTGACGCAGTACCATTCGCAGCAGTCAGAGTCCGGCGTCCAGGAGGCGAGAAGGTAAGGATTCTTGAGGTCTTTCTTGATTTGAAGAAGGGCTTTCTTGTCTTGTGGATTGCAGCGTGCGGAGAGAGCTGGAGAGGAGAATGGAAGGAGGAGGAGGAGGAGGAGAAATAAAATAGCCATGGCTGGGAACGATGGAGCTGAGGCACTGACTTGCTATGCTTGGCAAGGTCTTTAGTACTATATAATAAAGCAAAGCGGAGGCTTGATAATTTCAATTTCAATTTGTCATAAATCATAATTCCGAGCTCCTAGCAGATTTCAAAATCAAAATTTGAATTTCAAGTTGGGAAAAATCAGAACAAGTACGATGATGGGGAAACACGAGTAGCGCATGGTTTCCAACTTGTGTCTGAAAAACTGAAGAGAGTTGGGGATCAACAGAAAGCTTTAAAGATATGGTCTGAAAGGGGAAAAAGCAGGAGATTGCATGCAGGGCCGATTGCGTTGTGTCTGCACGTTACTTTTCAGCTAAGGCGGGATCGAGTTTCGAGATCCAAATTGAAACTTGGCTGAAATTAATCCAGATTTAATGTAATTTCATTTCCATAATTTTAATAAGGGTTAAAGTATAAATATATTCCGGACATTTTTAAGAAGGCATAATTGATACCCTTATTATTTTGGCTTAATATAAAACGTCACTCAAATAGATTACAAAGCTAGTTTGGTTGAGTAATCGAAACGTTAGGCCTAATGTAAACAAAAGGGACTGGTCCTAAAACTCAATAAAGTCCACAACAAGTAAACATGATAAAATTCTGTCAGCTTCAAATATCAGACCATTGGTATGAAGACACGATCCTAAGTAATGCCGAAATCTACCCCTCAAGTGGTTCGATGAAACGGGTTGATTATCAAAATGGAGAGATTGTGCCATAAGTTTTACAGGATTCCTAATTTTTTGACAGAATGTGCTAAATCCTAAGGGGAAGGCTTCTGCTATTCGACACTATAAATAGAAAAAAGCAAAATAGAGAAAGCTAGTCAATAGTCAATTAAGACTCGCATATTTTACATTCATTTGCCTTTTTTAGTTTTTAATTTTAATCTGTAATCTTCTACATTTCAATAAAATTATATATTTATTTTACCAAAGCTTTCTATCTTTTTACATTCGAGCGACCTGTAGTAAAGAAACTCAGGACTCTTTTTATTATTTATTGAGATTCAATGTCTCTGACATACTTAGTATTTATTATTTTTCAACCACAAACACTTGTTTTTTTAAAGGTGTAACGTTGCTCCCGCATTTTTAAAAATCGAACAATTTTATCCTGCGATTACCAAAGGCCTTCCTTGACCATTACCTATCTCAATTTGACCATGAAAGTGTATGCTGGCATGCCACATGTGTTTGATCTCCTTCCATGTATTCTTTTTTCAGCCAATTATTCCACCTTTGTATTAGGTTTAACACTACAGAACATACTATAATAAAGCTCGTCATCTAGATATTTTATAGTGCTCTTCCGTTAGATTGACACGTGTATAGTAGTCATGTTTGCACCATATTGTGTAGTGCTCTGCCAGTGTGTATATATACGTACAGTGTATCAATCATTTGTAATGCAACAATACTGAACTTTTCCAGCCAATATTTCTTGTCTCCTTGCCTTTCTCTAACTTGGCATCAGAGCTATGGCTTCAGCCTCAACACCACTTTCCTCCTCCGCATCACCTTCAAGCACCACCGTGCCTCCCCACACCCCTAACACTGCATCTGTCACTGTTACTCTTCCAAAAATTCCTACCCTTATGTCGTCAAGCTCTCAAGCTGTCTCTGTTAAGCTGGATAGAGACAACTATCTTCTTTGGCAAACCACCATTCTTCCTATTATTTGTGGTTATCGTCTAGAAAGCCATATTTCAGGGGCAAAGTCGTGTCCTTCTGAATATATCTTTGAGAATGATGAACTCACAATCAATCCTGCCTTTCAAGACTGGGATGCTAATTACAAGATGCTAATGGGATGGTTATACAACTCCATGACAGTTAAAATTACTGCTCAGCTCACTCACTGCAAGTCTGCCTTTGAGTTATGGCAAGCTACCAAGAATCTTGCTGCTACAAGTTTAGGCTCTTGTGTTTTGCTGCTCAAGTCGGAGCTGCATCAAACTCGTAAGGGCTCACTCAAAATGCATGAATATATTTCAAAGATGAAGATAATTTTTGATAACTTGCTTATGGCTGGTAGTCTAATCTCCATTGCTGATCTTGTTACTCAAGTTCTTGCAGGTCTTGATTATGATTATAATCCAGTTTTATGTCAACTTGTGGATAAGAAAGATATTATATGGGTAGAGCTTCAAGCTACTCTGCTCACTTTTGAGAGCCGTCTTGAGCAACTGACTCATCTTACCTCTTCAATGAATGCTTTCACCGTTACTAGTCCTTTTGCCAACTTTGTTCAAGGATGTGGAAACAATTGCGGTCCCTGGAGAGCTGGTTTAAACAGGAGCAGGGGAGGACGTGGAAGAGGAAGGATGCTAAGGAACAATGGTGGTCACATTGAGTGCCAGTATTGTAGGCGCTTTGGACATTCTGCTGCGGATTGCTACTATCTAACTTAAAATGTTCAGAGACCTACTTCAACTGGAAACACAAATCTGCGGGGAACTAATACTCCTCCTTACTACAATGCCTTAGTTGCAACACCTAATACAGTTCATGATCAAACGTGGTACATGGATAGTGGAGCCAGTCATCATATCACTAACAATGTTCAAACTGTTGAGCAAGCAGTAGGGTATCCAGGTAAAATTACAGTATATGTTGGTAACGGACAATCTATCCCAATTCTAAGTAGTACAGACAGTAGCATGAAGAGTTTTAATGGTACAAAGGTTTTACTTAAGAATGTTCTATATGCTCCTCATATCACTAAAAATTTAATAAGCGTTGCAAAATTGTCCAGTGATAATGCTGTACTTGTGATTTTTGATTCAAAGATGTGTTATGTGAAGGACAAGAGGACAGGAGCAATACTGTTGCAAGGAACACTTGATAAAGATGAAGGGCTCTATAGGATTGATACAACCAGAGGACCATAGACTGCTGTAGTTCATAAAGTTACCTTAGGACGTAGAATACAATCTTGTAATGAGCTCATGGAATGGCATATTAGACTTGGCCATCCTTCATTTACAATTTTGTCTAAAGTTTTACATGATTGTAATATTGAAATCAGTAATAATACACCTCTATTTTGTGAAGCTTGCCAATATGGAAAATCCCACAAATTACCATTTAATCCATCTGATTCACGTGCTTCTTGTCCACTCGAACTCATTCCCTCAGATGTGTGGGGTCTTGCTCCCTTAAATTCAACAAATGATTTCAAATATTATATACATTTTATGGATGATTTTAGTAGGTTTACCTGGATATACTCGCTGCGAAACAAAAGAGAAGTGAAAGCTGTGTTCATACAGTTCAAGAATCTAGTTGAAAATCTGTTCAATAACAAGATTAAAATGTTTCAGTGTGATGGCGGAGGTGAATACCAAGCTTTACAAAGCATTTTTCATGAAGCGGGAATTCAATGCAGAATGTCTTGTCCATATACCTCAGCACAAAATGGAAGGGCTGAAAGAAAACATCGTCACATAGTGGAAATGGGTTTGAGCATGCTTGCACAAGCAAATATGCCATTGTATTATTAGTGGGAAGCTTTTCAAACCTCTGTATACATTATTAATATGCTTCCTACTGATGTTATTGCAGGTATAAGTCCTTACCATGTTCTGTACAAGAAAACTCCTAATTACAAGAGCTTAAGAGCTTTTGGTTGTGCTTGTTATCCCAACCTTCGACCTTACAATCATCACAAATTGGAGTTTGATTCTACCATATGCATTTTCATAGGTTACAGTGGACAACACAAGGGTTATAAGTGCTTGAGCTCTTCTGGAAAAATTTTCATTTCCAGACATGTGACATTCAATGAGAAAGATTTTCCCTTCTCCAAAGGCTTTATCAACAAATCTCAACCTGTTATTGTAACTTCTCAAATGACTGATTCTTTTCCAATCAGTTTCCAATAATTTTTGATGCTTAACTCAGATTCCACTACTCGAATTGAGCCGAGAAATCTACTCACTACTAATGATATTCAGATTATAAAGAATCTAAATGCAGTTGTCTCCCCTGGTTCTGCATCTCACCATGTTGGACAATTAAATTTTGCTGAACATAACTTGATAAATAGCAAAAATGTTGAACCTGACAATCTTAACAGCAACAGTGATAATTCACAAAGTTCTATGCCAACTCCTAATATTCCAATGTCAATGAACTTGAAATCATCAAGTACAAAATCAGATATTGCTCCTCCGCTTGGTTATCCCATGATTACAAGATCAAAAAGTAGGATAGTTAAACCTAAATATCCTTTCATTGGAATTGCTTCAACAGCATAAGATCATTTTAGGGAACCTTCCACTGTTCGTGAGGCTCTTTCTATTCCACAATGGAAAGAAGCTATGATCAAAGAACATACAGCTTTAATAAAGAATCAGACATAGGATCTAGTCCCATTTAACAATCAAAAAGTTATTGATTGCAGATGGATCTTCAAGACTAAGTATATGTCTAATGGAGTAGTTGATAAACATAAGGCAAGACTAGTTGCCAAAGGTTTCCAACAAGATGCAGGAGTAAATTTTGGAGCAACTTTCAGTCCTGTAGCTAAGATTGCAACAATCAAAATCATCTTATCCCTTGCTGTGACACTTAACTGGCTATTGAAACAATTAGACATTAACAATGCCTTTCTTAATGGTTTCATTTCAGATGATGTGTTTATGATGCAACCTGAAGGGTTTGTTGATTCAAAGAAACCACACCATGTCTACAAACTCTGTAAGGCTCTCTATGGTCTTAGACAAGCTCCACATGCTTGGTTTGATAGATTGAGTAGAGTGCTTCACGACTGGGGATTCTACAACACTAAGAGTGATAACTCTTTATTTGTTCTTACTACTGAGACATATGTGATCATTCTACTCATCTATGTAGATGATATATTGATAACTGGGAGTGAGCCTTATGAATTGCAGAAACTCATTAAAAAACTCAATGATCTTTTTTCCTTAAAGATCTTGGTGATTTGCATTATTTTCTAGGATTTGAAGTTTGAAGAGATGCTTGTGGCATTTTCATACATCAAAGTAAGTATATTGAAGATCTGTTAAAAAAATTCAATATGTTATATCATGTAGTACTCCCATGGCTGGAGGAAAAATCTTGAGTGCAAATGAAGGTGCCCTTCTTAAGGATCCCACGGATTATAGAAGTGCTCTAGGAACATTGCAATACTTGACAAACAATAGATCTGACATCTCATTTGCTGTAAATCATCTCAGTCAATTCCTCAGTAAGCCCACAACTGAGCATTGGAAAGGAGTGAAAAGAATTTTCAGGTATTTAAAGGGTACATCTCAATTTGGCTTGTCTATCACACCTTTTCAACTCTTAAATGTAACAGCCTATGTTGATGCGAATTGGGAAGCTTGCCCAGATAACAGACGATCAGTATCTGGGTATTGTACATACTTGGGAGGTTCACAAGTTTCATGGTGTTCCAAGAAATAAAGTGTTGTGTCGAGATCTAGCACTGAATCAGAATATTGAGCACTCTCTAATACTGCAGCTGAACTTGCTTGGTTATTTTCATTGCTATCTGAATTAAAAATTCTAAAAATCAAAGTTTCTATTATATGGTGTGACAACATTAGTGCAGCAGCTCTTGCTGAAAATCCAGTGTATCATGCAAGAACGAAGCATATTGAGATTGATGTGCATTATGTTCGTGATCAAGTACTAGTTGGGCAATTGAAAATCAATTATGTTCCTTCTAATAAGCAGAATGCCGACCTTTTTACTAAACCGCTGTACAGGGCTCAGTTTGTATATCTCAAAGACAAACTCGGTATTCAATCTCTACCCTCTCGTTTGAGGGGGGATGTTAAGGATATAGCCCATCATAATTTCAAGCCCAAGTATAAAGCACAAAGATATTAGATGTAGCACTACAGAACATACTAGAATAAAGCTTGTCATCTAGATATTTTATAGTGCTCTTCCATTAGGTTGACACGTGTATAGTAGTCATATTTATACCATATTGTGTAGTGCTCTACCAGTGTGTATATATGCGTACAGTGTATCAATCATTTGTAATGCAACAATACTGAACTTTTCCAGCTAATATTTCTTGTCTCCTTGCCTTTCTCTAACTTTGAACATGCGTCGCTTCTTCTTCTTCTCTTCCTCTAATCTGCCTCATGCCCAGACTTCTGAGCAAGCTAGAGGTTGTGGGCAAACAAGAAGGAAGGGACTGAGGTTGAAGATGGATGGTTATTAGAGCTTGAGCATTGTACACGGTATGGCAACTCACTTCGATGACCATCGTTTTACCAATTTCGGTCACTGTGAATTGTGATGTGGAGTCACTTTATTGAATGAGTTTTCGAGATCTAAAATATGGAGGCGAGTACAAGGAAGCAGATCAAAGACAAAAAGGAGGAGCTTTGACAGCTTGTTGGTAATCGATACTATGACCTCATCGCTATGCATAGCTTTATGATTCCATCGCTCTACAACTCCCAGATTTCTTCACAGTACCGTCAACTCCAGTTGCTGGTATGTGAGTTCATTTATGCTTCTGGCTTTTCTTCACATCTAGGTACATGTCTCAAGTGTTTCAAATCCAAGGGAGTACAACTTTACAATTGGGTGGGAGGAAGTAAGTTGCAGAGTGATGATAACAAAGTCCGAGAAGATATCTTGATCTTTTTACTACCTCAGCGCTAATTTGTTTTTTCTATGCTAAATTAGTGACACGGAAAGGAAGCTGCTTCGATTATTGTTTGATTTTCTTTTAGTGATTGTAGTCTTTGTGGCCCAAATTATCCATGAGGAAGTGGCTTTATATAAAGAGCTTCACTGCTAAATCTCATTCAGGCTTTAATGAATTGAGTGAAGTAAAATTAATGGGTCCTTTTCCTCCTAGATTTTGATTCATGTTATCTAGATTACATGTCATGTGCGACGAAATTAATGACAAGGTTTGGGAAATTATCGAACTCGTGGCTTGTTAGTTTGATTCCCAAGCATCATTTGATTATGAGATATTGATCTCTTAAGTTTTAGGCCAGATTTGTTTGATGATTTCTTGAGAAAAGAAAGAGGGAAGAGAAAGAATGTGAAAGGCGAAGGGCAAAGGATGTGAGATCCACTTCAGCAAAATTTTAATCGAGAGAAAAAATGACATGAATACCACGTTGGCATGTAAACAGCCAACTAAAAGTTGATAAAGTGAAACTATCACATAGGGGCAACATTGTTTGATTTTTAAAAAGTTAGGATGATATCGCACCTTTAAAAATATGAGAATAGCAATTGTGCTTCCTTGAATTTGAGATAGATTTGTACTTTAGCTCTTTTAATAATTTAAAATTTTAATATATATAAATTTTAAAATAAAATTAATTTTACTATCATTCTGTCAAAAAAATTAATTTAAAATTAAAATTATTAATTGAAAATGTTAAAATAAAATTAAATATGGATAGTTAAGATTCCGCAACCATGCAAGGAGCACCACAATACAGTCCAGAAGATAGTTGAGTACTTGAGTTTGTGTTTCAAACGTCCTGGTGATTCTTTTCTGGCTCTCAATATCAAAAGTTATGTGTATCCTGCCATGATATTCTTTTCTTTTGTCTTTGTCCCTACTGAGCTAGCTCTCTTGATCACGTCATGTCGTTCATTTCACCAAAAGATTCTTTACGTGCCAGAGTAAAGGGGGAAAAATTGCTAAAATGGACATGGCAATAATACCAACATTTTTCAAATAAATGGCCTTTGAGATATATATATATATATATATATGATACACGAACTCTGGCTCTTTTATCCAAATAGTTTTATACTTTACTTCTTAATAATAATAATAATTTCCCCGAGTGCTAAAATCCCACATGCACCATTGCCAAAAAGTCAGAAACCTATTGCTTTTCCTGTACTCACGCCTGAGGGTCCTTCAATGGCTTTCTTCATTTTGATTCTGGTTTTGAAATTTGAACGCATATCTGTTGCCAAAATATTTATCAAGCAGGGCAGACTATGTGCATTGCAAGTAAAAGGATTAAAGGCACTAACAAAAATATTAACATGAACATTTGTAAAAGCATAAAACAAAAGAAGTAGATAAAAGGGTAAATCATAAAGGAGTGAGTAAGTTGTCATTCAGTGCTCAGCAATGCTCGAGCGTGAGTTGCTGCTTGGCTATCCTCAAATAATCATCCATAGATGTGTTCCATGAGTTCTTTTTTTTTTGCGTTTTATGCCGAAAGCTGTACGCTGAATAATTTATTTTGTGCTTTCTATGTTGGACACTAAAAGATGCATATCGGGATTAAAAAAAAGGCGATCATTCGAATCTGGAACAAAGTTTATTTTCGTAACTGGAAAGTAAATAAAGTGCCATCACACGTCACTCTCCTGTCTTTTGACATTAGGATTAGTAAATGGCGAGAAAAACATAGAAGACGGCGGTGTTGAAGGGCACGAGGCCACGAGCTAATCGAATCACTTGCAGGTGGGCAGCGGAGATCCACAGAGGCACTCGTTATGAAAATAGGAAGACACGTCGAAAGCCTGCAACCTACCACCCTGAGGAATTTCACCACACATTCTATTATAACTCGCATTGAGCACCTGCAAAAAAATTCACCGCCTTCAATCCCTGAGGGAGCGTCCCGTATATCATATTATGATTTAGGTCCAACAATATCAAGCTGGCAGGGAACTCCACCCTGCCGACATCGAACGCCAGCAAGTTCCTCGACAAGTCCACCATCTCGGTCATCTTGTTGGGCCTAAAAAGCATGTAGGCATCACCCTCCAGCCTGTTTCTCTGCAACTCTATACATGACGGGTCTTGGTTGGCGAGGAATGTCGGGACTTTGCCGGTAAACTGGTTGCAGGACAGGAAGAGAGCAGGGGAGGAGTTGAAGGATCCGAAGGAGTCGGGAATTAGGCCGGTAAGTTTGTTGCGGTCTAAGCACAGAGAGATGAGCTTTGGAAGGGGAGAGAGAGAGCCGGGATTGTTGAAGGAGAGGTCCAAAAACTCAAGGTTATAAAGATGGGCCAGGAAGTCGGGTACTGGGCTAGACACATTGGTCCAGCTGATGGTGAGGTACCTGAGGGAGGTGAGGTTGGAGATGGCGAGAGGGATGGGGCCAGTGAGGTTGGAGAGTTTATCGAGGATAAGGATCTGGAGGGAAGGGAAATTGGCAATGGAAGGTGGAATTTGAGAGGAGATGTTGGGGTCAGGGAAGGAATTTAGAACGGAGAGGGAGATAATACAGTAGGTCTTGTGGTCACACTTGACGGAGTACCAGTAGCAGCAATCGGTATCTGGATCCCAAGTGACAAAATGCTGGGGGTCATTGAGGTCATGCTTGAGCTGGAGGAGGGCCTTCTTTTCGGTTAGGTTGCAGAGTACGGCAAGAGCTGGGCAGATAAGGATGAGAAGGAAGCAAAGATGAAACATGGCGGCCATGACTAGGTGGATGCATGATCCTTTTCCATATAAGGCGAAAGAATGTCATGATGTGTGAGGTGACGCCGGCGTGTAGCTGATTAAACAATGAACACTCTGAATCTCTAATAGAATACTAATGAGAATGAAAAACAAGGAAAGATGGTTGCCATTTCTGGGGTGGGTGGTCAAGAAAGTTCAAAGAAAGCCACCCAATCATGTGGGATTTGGATGGATAACGGTGTAGAATCATCAGGAGAAACTATTTCGATTGAACTCCCAATGTTGCGCAACTGTACGCGCTGGCCCCCCATCTACCCAATCACGCCCACTCAACTTTGACATCCATCAATATCAATATTCATATCCAAGAAAAATCATAGCCACTGCTGTTACTAAATACAGTAAAGTCTGCTATTTTTTCCCAAAAACATGGTTTCGCGTCAAAAATATTATCTCAATTTTTTATTACTCAGCCATATCAGCCATATCTCTCAGACTCACTCAACCTATAAGCAGGTGAGAATATAAGGCTGCATGCTGCATATAAATAAAGTAAGAGCACATGGGGTTTGTCAACCGTCCGAGGAACGCTTTCAATGATCACAAATCTAAACAATAAGGTCATGTTTGGTACGTTGGGCTGATAAAGTGGGACTGGCATTGAAATTGGCTAATATCAATTTTTTATGTTTGGCATGAGGCAATGAGAGATTTAATCTTAATCTTAATTTTATTTACATAGGATTACCCAATACCACCATCTCTTAGTATTGGAAAATCGATCTCGAGGCTACATAATTTCAGACCAAATTACCCTCTTATCCATCAGCTATCCTTGCATTGCCATTACTCCCTGATGGATTGACGTCCCTATCACCTTGTCAGAGTGAAGTGTGAACAGCGTTAGCTCTCCATGTCCGTTCTCAGCACCAATATCTTGAAAGATCAGATTTGGTAAGTTCATTTGTGACGATGTCCCTGGATTTGTTTAGATCTAGTTATGCAAGTTCAGATCTTGTGAGCTTGACTACGACCCTCTCCTTCCTTAGTCTTGATTTGCTCGAACGTGACCCTATACCTCCTTGATCCAGCAATCCAGCAAGCTCGATGATAGCGAAGGTAGTGGCTAATGAGGACAAATATGAGTAGTGATGGAATTTGGGTTCATCAAAATGATTCCCACTTTTAAGAAGAATGAAGAAGAAGAAGAATATGGGTTCATCGAAAGCATTCCCACTTTCAGCCAGAATAATGACAATGCTGATGAACTTGGGTAGTGGGCACGAGAGTAGAGGATGAAGAAGAAAAGGATTAGAGCAATATTATATTGTTGCTATTTTTGGAATAAATATGAGTCTTGTTTTTTTATTAATTATATATCATACTAAACACAATTTTAAAACTGATTACCACTTCCAATCCTACTTTTATGGCCCATTTAGTTCAATTTCTTGCATGAGGATTACTTTTAATTCTGATGCCTTTTATTGATTCCTGACGTTTGGTTGCACCTCTATAAAGGAAAGGAGATTACATGATGGCTACCTGATTCCCTTAAAAGCTGCATCTGGATTACATGATCAAGCCCTATGAATGAGGATGCAAACCTCTTGTAATTGCTCAGAAAATTCATTTTTGCCCTTAAAATGTTAAGCCAATATGTCGACCCTCACTACGTCTTCCTCTCCCCTACCTACTCTCCATCTTTGATATTGACATTGGCGACTTAGCACTCCCCACCTTTTGCAGCAATATCAGGTCATAAAGATGCCTTCCATTAGCACCGTCGAGCTCTGCATCATTCTTCCCAAGTTGCTGTCATTCATTTTCATTAGATTTGAACTTTATTGAGCTTTGTTCTCACCATCCCATCCCTTTCGTTCATTCTTCTTAGAATTGGTGTTGATTTAAATTTCTAAAAACAAAGAAAAAAAAAGAAAGAAAGAAAGAAAGAAAGAAAGAAAGAAAGGGAGGGGGATTTTTAAAGCCCAGTGAACATTAGTGAAGCGATAAGAAAAAGCTGGTGTTCATTTTTGTTGGCTATGCGATACGGGTCTAGGTTTAAGGAAGAAGAAGATGGTCCTAGATTTCTAATAGAAAAGAAGTGGCAAGATTTTGATTTCAAATTGGGGTTCAAGGAAAAAGAAAATGGTGCTAGATTTATGGTGAGAAGGAAGAGACAAAATGCAACATTGGCCTTGGTTTAGTGAGGAAGATGATGGTCGGGATTTTGGAAGATGAAGATGAGGAAGGACTATATTTTTTTATGGGTAGTTTGGTCATTTTATATTTTTAATATTTTAGTAAATTAAAAAAATAAATTTTATCCAACTATTTCTAAATGCCTCACTAAACAAATGCTATAAAATCCCGGTTACATTACATTTCTTACCATTACATTCCCTATCATTCCTTATACCAAACGGGCCATTAATCTCATTCTCAGGCCATGTGTCAAACAGGATTAAAAGATTAAATTCAATGTTTTAAATTTAATATTATTTTAATTTTTGTCCAAAAATTTATTTTATTTTTATATTTTTTTTATTGATATTCCAGCGGCGAAGATCAAATTACTGAAATAGAATCCAACTCTTCATTTGTCAAAAAAAAAAATAAAAGAAAAGAAAAGAAAAAGAATCCATCTCTTCGGGCCAAAATATCCCGTCATCCATAAAGAATCCAAAGTTGGCTTAATTAATATAAGTATCAATTTTATTATGATCTGTTGGGCAGAGCGTAAATTAATAGCTAGTCAAGCTTGCTGCTGCAAAAAGCTACAATTAAAAACATAATCTAAACGCTATCTTGCCGGTAGCATACTTGCGCTGATTTAAATTCAGTTGTATTTCTGTATCTCATTGAAATCAAAATTAATGATTTGGATGAAATTATTCATTCATTAACATTAGAATATAAATTCATCCAGAAGTGGCTGTACTTACAGTAACGAAATGTAAATCACTAATTGTGCTTGCAGCGTCAATTATTCTTTTAAATTAAAGCACACTCGAATGCGAAGTTGTTCTAAGAAATCCTAACGGCAATCATTTGCATGCTGGTAACGGGGAGCCGCAAAGGCACTTGTTATGGAAATAGGAATATACATCGAAACTCTGCAACTTTCCCCCCACCGGAATGCGGCCGCACAGCCTGTTATAGCTGACGTTCAGATACTGAAAATTCAGCGCCGTCAGCCCCCCCGGAAGGCTGCCGTATATCTTGTTGTGGTTCAGATCCAACGACGTCAGGCTGCTGGGGAACACCACACTGCTCAGATCAAAGGACAGCAGGTTCCTCGACAGGTCCACTGTCTGCAGCGCCGTCTTATCGGATCCCAACAGCATGGATGCATCTCCTTCCAGATTGTTCCTGGACCAGTCGATGGTTGAGAAGTTCAAGTTAGCGAGAGACCTGGGGATCTGACCGGAGAGCTTGTTGTGAGAGAGAGAGAGACCAGGGCTGTTCTTGAAGTAGCCAAAGGACTCAGGGATGGGACCCGTGAGGTGATTGCGGTCCAGGCGAAGAGCGTCAAGGTGAGGCAATTGGGAGAGGGAGGGGGGAATTGTGCCGGAGAGATTATTAAAGGAGAGATCGAGGAAAGTGAGGTTCTTAAGTTGGGAAAGGAAGCTCGGGACAGGACCGGAGAGGTTGGTCCAACTGATGCGAAGGAAGGTGAGCTGGGTCAGTTTGGCGATGGCGGGAGGGAGGGGGCCGGTGAGATTAGGGAGTTTATGGAGGGTGAGGGACTGGAGGTAAGGGAGATTGGCGATGGAAGGTGGGATTTGAGCGGAAAAGTTGGTGTAGGGGACGGAATCGAGAATGGTGAGAGAGATAATACGGTGGGTTTTGCGGTCGCATCCGATGGTGTACCAGTAACAGCAATCGGTGTCGGGCTGCCAAGAGGCGAGAAGGTAAGGGTTGTTGAGGTCTTGCTTGAGCTGGAGGAGGACTTTCTTATCAGCTGGGTTGCAGAGCACGGCCAGAGCAGGGGAGATGAGTATCAGAAGGAAGCACACACGAAACATCGCTGCCATTCTTCTCGACTCAGATTATGTGCTGGGTTTGGCCCTTGTGCATGACGAGTTGATCCCTTCGTGCTTGTGTGTCTCTATTTATAGAACATGTTATGACTCGTGACGGCTGAACTACTGACCACAGCGTTAAACACTCTCCACATAGTTATGCCAAAGATAGAAAGGAAAATAGAGGCAAACGAAAAACAAACGAAGAAAACTATGGGTTTTGTTTCGAGTTACCAAATTTTCCTTGAGTTCGTCTATTTTATAATATGAAATGATTGTGTTTGATAGGACCAAAAAAAAAAAAGTTGTACACGAAGATAAAACGAGTCTCTCTCTCTCTCTCTCTCTCTTTTGGAATAAATGATTGAATATATTGTGACGATTTAATTTAATTTTTCATCTGCCGTGTAATCATGCATGTATGCGAATTTATTACTTACTCTGAAATTGCTCGTTTGTTCGCGATCTTGTTGGTGACTTTCTTGAATTTCATCATGATTGCCCTTCCAAGAGTTATGGTCTTCGTTTCAAGCCAGAATACTTCTTTCAACCACTCTGAAATTTCATGGCTTTCTATTATTTGCTTCTGGTGGTTCTTTTAATTTTTATTTCCTACAATACGAGCGTCTGAATAGAGTTCGTTTTAAATGTTGTCGGATTGGTCATGTTCATCAGGCTTGCTCTTCTTATATGACCTCATCTCATGCTTCTCATTACGCTCCCGGTTTTTACGAGGGCCTTTTGGTTTTAGTATTTTGATTTCATTCAACTGGTATCTTAATGTCTACCGCATGGACAATCCGCTTATTGAGAATTACAATTTCCTCTATCAGCCGAGGAGCTTGCCCTGTTCCGACAGTCTCGGTGCAGAGGATTTTTCACAGGATGTCTCACAATCTTTTGCCACGTACAGGATGTCTATTTCCATGTTGCCGACCTTCGGTTCGTCTCTGCCGAGCTTACTGCTGCTTCTGCGACTTCTCACAAGAAACGGAATTTTGCTCTGTTTTCTTGTATAGAAACAGAGTACTCTCTTTCTGTTGGGTTTCATGGGGTTTGTGCCAGAAAACATCGTTACTTGGATGATTTCACGGGACCTTCATGGGTTACAGCTTCATGGAGGTCCCTACATTGGCGCTGCATCTTTTTTTGAGTGTTTTGAGTCTTGCTTTCTGGTTTTTGTGTCCTGTTTACGTTTTTTTTCAATCTGCGTCCTGGTGTGTTTGATCTTTCTTTCGTTGCTCGGTTCTAGCAATGATTTCCTTTCCCATTTGTCGGATGAAAATCCATCCGTTCTATAGCTCATGGTGTTTCATTAGGAATTGGTTTTTGAAACAGTTTCTTGCGACTACAATGTGAGTGTCCAATCTTATCGTCCGCACGTGTCAGAATTTGGCAATGTTAACAATTAGGCCCTGATTCGTTTCCATTCTTAGTTTTTTTAATAAAAACTATTTTATACAAAGTTTTTAAAATTATTTTTTAAAATAATATAAATTAAAAATATGTTTGGTTATGTCAATTAAAACAGTTTTAAAATTAAAATATGGACTGATATGGTTATAAATAGTTAATAGTCATAATTAATAATAAAAATTAATTAAAATAGCTATAATTTTTAATAATTAAATGTAAAGTATTTTAAAATTGAGAAAAATAAAATAAAAATAACTTGAAGTTGTTTTTATTTTTTATTTTTAAAAATAAAAATAAAAATAATTTTAAAAATAATTAAATAAAAAATCATTTAAATAAATTTTTACATTTTTGCTTTTAAAATAGAAAGCAAGCAGGCCCTTGGTCTTCCTTTAGTTCTAATTTTGGTTTTTTTGTTGTGTGTTTTTTTTTGTTATGTTATTGGTCTTTTGAATTGCATTTAGATGGTGAATTTAAGTTAAAAATTTAAATTTTAAATCTTATATTTAAAATTTATATATTTGAATTTAAAGTAAATTTTAAATTTTAAATTTTGTATTTGAATTTAAAAAAATTTGAACGATTGGTCAAAATCCAATTCAAATGATCAATTTCCATCAAGATTACACAATTAAAATCGACTGAGACTATAGCATACAATGACTAGGTTGGATGGCCGACTTCCACAGAGCCGGGCCAACATGATGAGGAGGATAGAATAACCTACTTTCAATAGGACCTAGTTGGTAGAATATAAGGTTAAATAAAATAATTTGTTCTTGCTATGGTTTTTAGTTAGTTTTATAAATAAATGCCATGAGAAAATAAATATGTTTACTCTTTTTATTTGATAAAATTGTAATGATGAAAGAAAAAAAGAAGATAAAGCTCAATAAAATGTGCCGCCGAACTAAAAATCCGAGGGCCTCTTTATCTAGAAGGTATTTCTTTTCTTGGGCCAGGTCCTGTCAATAACAATAAACAAGGAGGCGTCGTTTATAGTGGGCGGCAACATTTTCGTTCTTCGTTAACCAAAACATGCGGTTGCTTTTGGAGTCCATCATCAAATATATTAACTAGCGCACTACCTGCGCTCGATTACTTTATTTGATATACGTAATCATGACGACACCTATCCCATTATACGATTGTTTTTCTCCTCTAGACATAATAACTTGGACACGTGTGAAGGAATTTAATAAAATGAATTCAAACATTTATTTTTTTACAACTAAAAATTACTCCATTAAGGTTAATTAAAATAAATATTGTCAGCCACAATAAATTCCAATAGTCAAACCCAAATGATCTGCAAAATTTTATGCATCTGGGACGTGGAATCAATAGTTTAAAAAAAGACACACCCACCGTAATAACACTGTGAAGAACAAAATCACTCATGATATGGTGTTTAGATGATTTTGGGAGCCTCTAATCATAAACACCTAAAGATGGGGGATTTCTAGTTGCACCAAATGTGATTGGATGAATTTTGTGAGCCTCTAATCATAAAGATGCCTATTGCAAGTTTGCAACTATTAAAAATTGTGCATCCTTTGGCACCCTACAGAATTGCATGAGGAATACAGTAAAATTACAGCCATGTTTCAAGTTCATAAAAGGCCAGAAAATAAAGCTTGATAAAAACCCTATCTAAGATATTTAAATTAAAAATCATAGTGCAGATGTGTAAAGGCAGACCCATCATCCTTTCTAGGATCCAGTAACTCCTCTTTCTTCTCTAAAACCTTATATAGTACAAAAATTGCTTGAGGCATAAATAACCATCGTATATAATTTAACAAACATGATCAGCAAAACAAATGTAAAATGAAATCTATTTCGTAGACTTGAAAATCGATACCAGTTGATCTTCAAACATAAATAAGAAAAATGTGTGCTCAATAGCCAATAGTTTGAAGTATAAACTACAAAACAAACCATATACAACTCAAAAAGACTGATGATAATAAAAGTGATGAACTAATCTTGGATCTCTCTCTCCCTCTCTAAGGCTCCATTATAATTTGCATTCAAAATCTTCTATGCTATCTTTTTCATAAAACACAGCAGAATTGACTAGATATTGAAACAGTAGAATAAAAAAAAAGAAATTGACCATACTACTTGGTAACAAATCAAATTTAGATAGATGAGACAGAAAATAAGATATGTTTAATATAATAGGTAAGAAATTTTTGATGAGTCGAATGAATGCAGGTGATTTATTCTGTCAACACCAAACCAAGTATAATAGTCCATTACCCTATATTTATGGGCAAAAACAAACGATTAGCAATCATGCAGTGTGTGAACTCATTCCAATCTGCATGGACAATAGTTTAAAGACATTACTGATAATAAATCAATCAAGAAGGAACCTAATATAATTTATTATCCTACAGAATTGATAACTCACTCACGGATGCCTCTACCGCCTCAGAAAGGGATGCTTTGTTGCCCCCACTCTCCAGGATTGCTCCTTGGACTGATGTAGAGGTGCATGCCAATTACATAATCACTAATTTCACAATTTTCATAGGCTTGAATGTGCATGGATGCATATATCCCATTAAATTGTTAAATAACTTCACCTGAGAAAGAGGTGCCTTTAAGAACAGCAAGTACACGATAATGCATCAAACCTAGAGCTCGAGACTGTTTATCAAAATACAGCCAGAAGCCAAACTATTCGAAGTTAAATATATATATCATCATGAGAAGAACTTCCAACCACCAATGAAGGACTAATAGTAGTACTTATATAGGATAAAAAGTACCTAAAAAGATAAAAAGAACTACACTCCACACTCGGGCACCTGAAGTTGCTGGAATTTGAGCAAGTAGACATTGGATTCTGCATACTGTGGATTGATTTCAACATATTATATAAAGGAAAAATTAGAAATGTCAACGTGACAAATACGAATGTTAACTACAAACATGATAAAATATCACTAACTTTTTACTATTTAACTTAGTTTAGTATACTCTTGCACGGATCGATCGAATCGTGGCAATATTATTCGGGGGAGGGGGAAGACTAGAAAGGATGAAGAGGGAAATAAGGGAATGACCCGTGGGCAGAAATGGAATAAGGAAAAAAGGAGGGTGTCCAACAAAATATTCGGAGGAGGACGAAATGGAGAAAGCCAGGGTGTGACGCGGATTTCACCATCGCTCTCTTTCGTTCATCTTTGGCTACCACCCCCAATTCCAAGCTCTTGGTGCCCATCCACATCCACCCCTCCTCTCTCTTTCTACATATACTATATTACCACTAAATTCGTTGATTATTCGTATCTTTTATACGCAAATTAATTTTTTTCCTGTTTATCATTTTCATTAATACTAGTAATTCATTCTTTAACATCACTTGATTTAGTATTTTAACATTTTTGTGATGAATTTGAGAAAAATTCTTGAACTTGATCCTATGCATTTGCGTTCGTGACCCATAGCAATTCTCTAAATGGCAGTCAATGTATAATAGTAATGTTCACTTTTCTTGCGGACTATTTAGTGAGTGAGTGGTTGTTTTTATAACTAATATACTACTCGGTTGTGCTTTCTATTGCTATTACTCAAGGCTGGAATCTTAGGCAAATTGAGTGTAAATAATGTTATCACACCTGAATCGTGATCTTTCTAGAGAGGGAATGTCAATGAACATAGAAAAATGGGAGTTATCACCAACTTTTAAAAAACCTTAAAAAACTATGTAATAAAAAAGGATGGTTTGTGAAAAATGATTTGGAAGTTGACTGTATATGAGGAATATGTTAAGTACCCCATGACACCTGTTCATAAGAACAGTTATCCTAAATTGATTGCATAAAATTAATTAGCCTTTTAATAATATTAATTACCTTTTTAATCACATGAAAAATAAAGAAACAACATAAAAACTTAAAATAATTATTTATTTACAAAGAAGGACTTAACTTAGGATTAAACCTAGGGCCTACGTACCATGTGATAAGAATAAAGCCCATGTAGTTTAAATATTATTATTTAAGTTTTTTAAATTCTTTTAATTAATTTCTTTTATGAAAAGATTAATAATTTGGGTTATATTATTTTTCATTTTTTAAATAACAATTTGTTCCAAGAAAGTACCTTTGGATAAGAGAAAAATAATCAGTATTGAAACTTGATTATTTAATATTACTCATAATCTACTAGTTGACATTCTAAGTACATACAGTGATTTAGCATCACTATTGGCAAATCTTAAAAGAATTTTTAAAGTGAATTTCCTAAAGAATAATTTAATTAAAAATTTTAATACAGAGTTTGATGCTTGTGATGACTTAGTATCATTCACAGTATCTCAATCAATTCTTTTAAAATTCATGATAACTTAATATCACTCATGGTATAACCTAAATATGCTAACAATTTTATTATTTTTACCTGCAATAATTTAGTGTTATGCACAACATCTCATTGGAATATTTTTTAAGGATTTACGGTGATTATACTTATAACATAACAATGAATAATGCTAAAGATTTATTATTTTCAAGAGAATTTCTTAATGATTGCGATAATTTAGTATCATCACTCACAATGCATCAAAATATCTATGGTGACTTAGTATTACTCATAAAAATAATAAAATAATTTTAAATCCACGCTTCGCTTCTTTTATTGTTGACAATACAAGGAAGTACAGGATGAGATCTAAGAAAAAGCAATTGTATTCCCATCCTATTAATTTACATACATAAATGCATAGGTATTCTTATCAAGATATATTATAATCAATGGCCATCAAAGGATAAAAGCAAAGTAATCTCATATCAATCAACGAGAGTCTAACACAAAGGTAGATCCAAAAGCACTAGAGGTCAGCATGTGGCCAACCACTTTCAGATTTTATTTTAAAATAATCATAACAAAGAAGCAAATCATACACAAAGATGCAAGACCTATATCAGCTCCACACACAATGAATTGTATGCTAACAGTACTACACCGTACTTGGTAGCCTTACTTTCATTCAAGCGCAACCATTTCTTGTTGAGAGAAGGAAAAAGTGGTGGCTAGCTAACATTGGAGATGAAATGTTCGCAGATGGGACAAATGAACAAGAATTAATACATGTATGATAACAACATGCCTAGGGACTATTGTATGCTTTGCTTCATTGTCCCTTCATCCATGCTTTTTCCCTCTAAATTCTCCTCAATTTTCTTGTCAATTTTTTCTGTCCTCCTTTCAACTAGAATTTTTTTTTCTTAATGATAAAATCAAGCATATCAAGGTACATTCTATTTTGACTTTTACTCCATTATTTTAGATTTTCAAATCACATTAAAGGCATTTATTTGATAGAAAAAAAATAAGGGGTATTTGGGAGTCAATAAAAAGGAAAAAAAATTCTTTTAAAGTCATAAGATATTATTTTATTATTTTAAATTTTTTTAAAAATTCTATTTTTTCCTTATTTATTTTATTTATTTAATTTACTCTATTTTAATGGGGATTTTTATTTATTTTTAATTTATATTTGGAAGCCCAGAGAAAATTCGATGTTCACAAATGCCTTTTTGAATGGTGTGTTACATTTTTGCTCAAAAAAAAAAGAAAAGAATGGTGTGTTACATGAAGAAGTCTATATGCAACAATCTCTGGGTTACGTTTATGCTGACAAGAATCTAGTTTGTCGATTAGATAAAGCTTTATGTGGTCTCAAATAAGCCCTAGAGCCCAGTTTGAGCATTTGGCTGGTGCTTTATCTAAATTTGGTTTTTTGCAGCAGCAAGTGCGATCAATCTCTCTTCATTCATGCCACTGGTGCTGATATTCTCTATGTGCTAGCCTATGTAGATGATATTATCATCACTGGAACTAACTCCTCTTACATTTCTAATCTTGTTGCTACCTTGAACAAAGAGTTTTTGTTGAAAGATCTTGGTTCTCTCAGCTATTCTTGGGCATTGAGGTTAACGGGAACCCAATGGTGCTATTATGCTTTCTCAAGCTAATATGTCACGAATATTTTGCGTAGGGGCTGGCATGTCACAAGCTAAAGGAGTCAACACTGCAATGATATCTAGTTTGAAATTATTCAAGGAAGCCTCCACTTTGTTTTCAGATCTTGCTTTTTACAGATCCATTGTTGGTGCAGTTCCATATGCTATTATCACACGCCAGAAATAGGCTTTGCTGTTAATAAGGTGTGTCAATTCATGATGTCTCCTTTGCAAGAACATTGGAAGGCTGTCAAAAGAATTCTTAGGTATCCTGCTAGTACAATTTACCATGGTTTGTACCCATGGCCTTCTCGTAATAGAGATATTATTGCCTATTGTGATGTTGATTGGGCAGCTGATTGTAATAACCGAGGAAGCACTTCAGGCTATTGTATTTACTTTGGAAAACAATCTCGTTTCATGGTCTTCTAAGAAGCAATCTACAGTGTTGGTAAAAAAAAGAAGAAGAAGAAGCAATCTACAGTAGCACGGTCTAGCATAGAAGCTGAACATAGAAGCATGCTTCAACTGTTGCTGAACTTCTCTGGCTTAAGTCCTTACTAAGTCAACTCAGAGTCAAAATCACTTCTATTCCTGACATTCTGTGCGACAACGAAGGGGCATTCATGATCACTGCCAATCCTGTGTTGCATGCTATAACAAAGCATCTTGAGTTGGATCTTCACTTTATTCGTGAGAGAGCAATCAAAAAGGAAATTCGAGCTCACCATATACCAGCTACTAGTCAAGTTGCAGATGGCTTTAGAAAGGCAATCTCTGGATCTGCCTTTACAGATTTCAAGAAAAACTTACGTGCGGAAGAATGCGTCAAATTGAAGGGGAATGATAGTGCAGTGAAGTAGTCATCTGATTATAGTTTTAATAATTAAACAATAAACACTCTGGATCTCCAATAGAATACTGATGACAATGAAAAAACAAGGAAAGAGGTTGCCATTTTTGGAGGTCGTTCAACAAAGACAAAGAAAGCCACCTAATCATATGGGATTTGGATGGATCCGCTGCAGAATCATCACGAAAAACTATGGCGGCCACTT
>NW_026556819.1:0-31008 GCF_029017545.1 Prosopis cineraria
ATATAAAATTTTATCCCAACAATCTATTTTACCCTATAAATTCAATATAACTCAATCATATCTAATCAAGTTATCCAACAATAAAATAATTACCATCAACCACAACAAGGGAAGCAAATTTTCAACAATTCATATAATGCCCACACAATTAATTAATTTTTATATAATCTTAAATTTAATTTAGAACGAACAAAGAACTGAAAACAAAAGCCTATATGCATTCAATAACAAATTGTAGTTCTAATGAACAAAAAATTCATATTTCAATTGCTAATTCTAATCAATTCCCTAATTACAATCAATTGACAACAATATCACAAGAAGAAGGATAGGCCAACTTACTTAAGAGAGGCAAAGCACGAGGACGAAGAAGAAGAGCAGGGGAAGGAGGAAAGAAGACAACTCATATTTTGCACTGTTGAAAAGCAAGTAGGGGAATTTGAAGTCAAATTTACCCTAAATACTAAACCCAAAATGAATTAAACAGATGAAGAAGAAATTAAACTTACATATAGAAGACGGAGAACGAACCCAAAATGCTCGAAATGAAGATTTGGATGATGAACAACCCACGAACCCTAAAAAATGGAACCCACGAGCAAAACCCAAGAAGAATCGAGTCTAAATCTATGTTTTTGGGTAGTTTTAGTGACGGAAAATGATTTTCAATCACTCTGAGTGTATTTTTGAAAACGTTCGAGTTGCAAAAATGTGAAAATGAAAGGTTTTGGAGCATAAATTTAAAAGGTAATACTTGACGGTTATTTTAATAATAACCATCAAGTATTCATTACTTGATGCTTGTTATTAAATAACCATCAAATAAAACGCAGACATACTTGACGGTTATTAATAAACAAGCGTCAAGTAATTAATTTTTTTTATTTTTTTTTTTTAAACCATATATTTGATGCTTTTTTACAATTAACCCGCCAAAAAAAGACAATACTTGATAGTTATTTCATAATAACCATCAAGTATTCATTACTTGACACTTGTTATTAAACAACCGTCAACTAAAATGCAAATATACTGATGGTTATTAGTAAACAAGCATCAAGTAATTAATTTTTTTTATTTTTCCTTTTGAACCATATATTGATGCTTTTTTGCAAATAACCATCAAGTACTCCAAAATATACTTGACGGTTATTAGAAAACAAGCATCAAATATATTCATAAAAAAATCAAATATGGGATGCTGATATATTTGACAGTTATGCTAATATAACCATCAAATATATACTAAATACTTGGCAGTTGTTTTGAAATAACTGTTAAGTATTTAGCGCCTTTTTTATATTTGTCGTTTTTCACTTATAACCATCAAATGTAAGCTGTCATATTTATCTTATTTTGATGTAATGTGGAACTCAAGTTTATCACAAAATCTAACACTTTTCTCTTATTAAGCAAGCTCATAATAGAGATTAGACGGTAGGAGGAAGATTAGATGGGTTACCTTAATGATTTAAGCCCCAAACATGCATAGGATTGATATCTCTAGCAAACCCTAGCAAAGGGCCTTCAAAATCACCCCCAAAACCCCTCAACTCCTCTACTTTTTGCATTTTGTTTTGCAACCTAGAAGAAATTTTTGTTTTTGGCCTTATACCATGGCGGATGCTTCATGTGCTATAATGTATAGAGGTGCCAGCCTCACTTAAGCCTAAATTGTTGGGCCTAATTTAACCCAATACATATTTTAGACCCTTAATAACTCATACATGATCCTAAGCCCAATTTTAATTATAATTAAGTGTGCCTAAGAGAATTAATTAACCTCAATCAAACATAATCCTCAATTCAGAATCTCTACTATACAAATCTAAGTTTCTAAATAAAAATCAAGATGCTACAGAGTGAGTAGTTCCATGGACTTATATTAGATCTAATCCACCAAGGATGGATAACCTAACACATTAACTAACTAAAAAAAGATTGGAGCGTTGTGTGAGAGTGGGTAAGTTATGATTTGCATAATTTGATGCAAATTACAACTCTAATCTAATAGTTTAATAACTAATTTTTTTTTACTTTTTTCTATTGTGGTTTTTTTAAAAAAAAAATTGTTTGTCTGCTTTATGGAAAAACTGATTTGGTTTTTGCTGGTTGTTGACTAGTATGACCGATCTTTTATTGTTGTTTTATTTGGGTATGATTTATATAACTAATTAACCAACTGTTGGCTAGCTTCCCATTTATCGGATGTCCCCGAAGCGACAAGCTGGTTTCCCATTTTCGAATGTTGCACAATAAAGCCCAAATAAATTCACCCCAACACTTCTACCAAAAAAAAAAAATCACCCCATATACTATAATTTAAATAACACTCTCATCATCAATAAAAAACCACACAAAACCCATTTTTTTCCTAAGCCTTGTTAAAATCCAGAGTGACATTACATATAAGCAATGTAAAGAAAATTAGGCACACTGATAGTAAGACCTCAATTTTTGAGCATGAATATCACATATGTTAAAATAAAGCTTGCAGAACTAGTCTTCAAGAAAAATGTGTTTTCAAAGAAAGTATCATCATTTTGGGCACAAGTTTTTTATAAGCAATCCACAAATTTTCATTCCCTCTATTAAAAAATATTAGACATTTTTGAAAGATTGAATATTTAAAAATATAAAACATTTTTAGTGCTTCAATGTATATTATTATCTTTTTTTAAAGCGTTCCTAATGAATAAATCACTTTATTTATCTTAGAGTAAAATATCATATTAAATAGCGGTAAATATAAAAACATGATGTTAGTTGAAAATCAAATAACTACTTTATTAGAGTAAGATTTAATTAAAAATGTCTCATATTTTTAAACGAATAGAGTATAAAAAAAAGAAAAATGCCAATTAACCTTCTTATGAGATCTTTAATTGTTATTTTCCATGTAAAGAAATAGACTAATCGACCTCGCTTTTAATCTTTCCATTGAGCACGAAATACAATAAGGCTGAAAACTATTGAAAATATCTTCTACAACACAGCTTCTTTTGCCCTGTGCATTTCTACTATTCTTTATATATATATATATATATATATAGAGTACCTTTTGTTTTATAATTGAATAAAACTGTAAATTTAATTATAAACTATTTTTTAATGAGTGTCTAAAAATCTATATTATAAGATGATACAAAATAAATTATAAATTTTTAAAATTCGAAGCATCCTTTCGTTAAATTTCAATGGACAAACGTTAATTGATCATATTTTGATTCAATCTCAATTTACGTGGCTATACATGTGGCATTGTTCCTTGCATTTATCTCCTCCCTCTCCCTATCTTCTTCTTCTTCTTCTGCCGACGGGAGTTGAAACCAAACTCAACCGCCTCTAAATCTACAAAAAAATCTTGGCTTGAAATCGATTCCAACCTCCCAACCCAAGCTGTTTTGTGTCTGCATCGCACAAAGGAAGGTGACAAGACCTGCTAATATTGATAGGCAAAGAATAATCAATGTATATTTCTACAAGGAGGCTCTCAATTGTTGACTATGATGATGCTAGAACAGAACCATTTCTAGATTTGTATTGTCTCTTTGACTCATAGTCGGCGAGCTGACTCTCAAAGAAAACTGCTTGGAGCGCCTTGAATTGAATGTGCACTAACTTGAAGGAATTGTTAATGAATTGCATTCTGATGCCAAAGAAAATTAACCCAAATCCAAAAACAAAGTCAACAGGCCACAAATTCCATCAAAACCATACGTTTCTTCTTCTTCTTCACAAAACCACATGTTTCACAGAAAAAATATAGAGACCTAGAGAGAGAAATAGAGAGGCCGAGATACTTGAAGCTTAAACAAGAAGGTGGAAATTTCTGTCAATTCCTAAGGGGCTACCTTTGTCCTTTCTCCTTTGTAATTGTTGATTCGTTTGAGATGAACGTAAATCATATTTCCATCATTTCACTTTGCAAGCTGTGACCCTTTTGGAGACCAAAAGAGTTTTTTCATCTTCGTGTTCATCGGAGGTTTGAAAATCCAAAGAGTTGAGGCTGATTGGTGGACCTGTTATGAGAGAGATTGAGACTTTGAACCTAATTTTTTAGGGGACAATGGAAGAGCTTTACTTTACCTATAAATAAGGGACACAAGTCTGATAAGACAATGGAATCCTTATGACTGGATATCGGCAACTGCTCGGCAGGGAAGACGATAGAGAAAAAATGGCAAGATTGGTTGGGTGAGTGAGATTAGAAGAAGTAATCGATGGAGGAGTAAGTAGAGACGATTTGAGGAGAGGTGGCAGTGATAATGGCGAAAGTAATGTCCTGGGATTTGGAGAGAGAATTGATAGCATAAGAGGAAGGGAGCATGGTAAGGAAGCAAGGATGGAGAGGGAGAGGGTGGGGGTCGCGGTTGGAAAAGGCCGACAAGCAAGTCCATTTGAAGAGGAATAATATAGATGTGGCATGCTACCTCTTTCTTTCTAGTCAAACAGTTGGTCAACGAACGGCCGTTTTATCACAATTGATGGATGGTGCCATAGATGCTCCATTTTCTGTAGTTAATTTTGTTTACATCATCTAATAATGTAGGCTACCTAATACTTTTTTTAAAAATAATTGATAGCTAAATTTATGCTTTTACCGTTTATAATATTACCTATGTTCCAAATACCCTGTGTGCCTTTTGTTTTATAATATGTACTTCTTCATGCTTTGCCTTCCCTTAATCTAATTCTTGGAATTAATTAAAAAAAAAAGGAGCAGAATGTGCACTTTGCATGCCCATATCTAAGCATGTGCATTTCGCATGAGATTGAGAGAGGAAATGAGAAAAGGAGCAGAACGCCAAGCACGTTCATTTTGCATGAGATTGAGAGAGAAAATGAGAGAGAGAGAGAGTAGACGGCACACACGAAAATGCAAAAGAAGAAAAAAGAGAGCAGAGAGCAGACACGAACACAGCAGACGGTACACACGAAAAACACAGAAAGAGAGCAGAGAGAGAGAGCGCACACTCGACCTCATGCAGAGCAAAAGAAAGAAGAGACAGGTGTAGAAGAGCAGACTCACACACACACGAACACAGCAGATGGAACAGTAGAGAAAAAGCGAGAAAAACAAAGCAGAAAGGAAGCATGCACACAGGAGCCAGAGACGCATGCAGAAAGAGGCACAGATGCACGTTGCAGAAAAAAAGAAAAATAAAGCAGAAACGCAGCATATACACAGTACTCAGACCAGACAAAAACGGACGAGAGAGAACCGAGAATGAGAGAGTTGGGTTCTGGAGAGAGGACAGAGAGCCCAAGAAATCTAGGATTTTTGGAGAGAAGATTGCCAGAGAGATTCGAGGAAATTCTCAGCTGCTACAATAGCAGCTATTTAGCTTGATTGAAAGTCATAAACTAGCACATCTCTTCCAGCTTAGCTCTAAAACTTTTTAGTTCTTTGAGCGTCTGGGTGGGAAAATGGAGTGCAAGAGGAAGCAGGAATGGCTAGAGTCAAACCTGCTAAAATCAGACAAAGATTGAAGCTCTGTTTCCTTGGTTTGTAAAGACTGGTATAACGCTGTACGATAGTTTATAAGTCATGTGTTCATTGGAAACTGTTATTCTGTGTCTCTTGAGATCTTGACTCGGCGGTTCCCAAACATACGTAGTGTGACGTTAAAAGGAAAGCCTCGTTTCTCAGATTTCAACTTCGTTCCTCCTAATTGGGGAGCTGATATTCATTCATACCTCAAGGTGTTTGCGAAGAAATATCCATTGCTTCAGGAGTTGAGGCTCAAGAGGATGGTTGTGACTAATAAGAGCCTGGAATTTCTGTCTCTCTCATTGCCCAATTTCAAAGCTCTTTCGCTTCCGAGTTGTGATGGATTCAGCTCTAATGGATTGGCTGTGATTGCCACTAATTGCAAGTGAGAATTGCTTCCAAGTCCTTGTTCTGAAAATATAAATTTTGTGATTCATTTATGAAACCTTTGGCTTTATTGACATATTACTTTTGCCTCGTTTGTTATTCATTTCCTTTGAATAGTTTAACGCTGTGAAATTCAAGAATCACACAATATTAATAAATCAATGTTTCATTTGATGCGCGCTTAACTTTTCTTGTTTTTCATGAATCTGGTGATATTATTGTTTCATATGAAATCTTTTCTTATCATACGGAGAAAGGGAGCGGGCTTTCCTGCTTATAGTTGTGGATATAGAGATATTAGTTACAATATTTTGCAACATGCCTCTTTGTTCAGTTTCTTTATTGATGAGACATTTTGCCTGTAATGCAATATTGATGGAAATTTTTATCTTGATACAGCCATCAATTTCCCCCACTTGTCTTTTATTGGAAGACGAAACAATAAAATGTTCAAATCTATATGTTTTAGGCCTGCTTATGATTTATATTACTGTCAAAGTTGAGTCTCAGATATTTTGTCATATATATCACTATATGCTCTCATGAATAGTTAGAGCACTATATGAGATTATGAAGTACAGATTATGTGAATCTTATGGTTTGCATCTTATTGTGTCACAAATAGAGTCCAATCAACTACCATAGATTTTTAAGCTTTGACAAAATTTTAGTGTGTTTGCTTAAAATCGAATTGAAGTTTTTCCACTAGTTTGTTGAATATCTCTGCTATTGTTTAGTACTGTTATATGTTATGCATATTTGGTATACCTTAATGTGGTTATATTAATATCAAAGTTTGTGTTTACTCTTCACACCACCCTTTCAAAGTTCATCTTGTGAGATTTTAAGAACCTTCACAGGCATTTTGAATGACCACATACCATGTAAATCAATAAGTTTTTATAGGTATGAGGATTAATCTTGTATATATTAATATGGGTTTCAAAGGCCCATCATTAAAATTAACTCTTTTTTATAATTTAAATCAATAAAATATTTAAGTCTCATGTGAGATTTTAAAAATATTTATAGAGAATTAAATTAAATGCATTATTGTGTGGGATGATAAATACTCACAGATTTCATGATTATTAATTTATATAGTAAATAAATGAATTTTGTAAATAAAATAAATATTTTTTAAAATTAATTAATTAAATTAAATATTTACATAATAACCATTGAATCTTTTGATCATGTGAGATTTTTGAATCTCCATAGGTCTCTAGAATAATCATCTGATCATGCAAGTTAATAAGATTTCACAGGTATAGCGATTAAGATTTCTTTATTTAAAAATATAAATTATATAATTACGCATTAAAATATATTTAAAAAATATATATTATTTAATCCTTTATTGTGTGAGGATTTTTTTGCAGATATTTAAGATAATTATATTATCGCATAAGTCAATAAAGCTTTACAGTATGATAATTAATATTCTTTTGAAAAAAGTGTATAAATATATACATGCTTAAAAAATTATTATTAATATTTAAAAATATGCATAAGAATATAAATAAATAAATTAAATTATTAAATTCTTTTATCGTGTGAGATTTTAAAATTTTCGTAGATATTTAGAATAATTACATTATCGTATGAGCTAATAAGGCTCTATAGGTATGGACAGTTAAATTTTCAGTCATAAAATAAAACAAATATATAAACTTCTTCTTATTTCAAAAATTCAAAAATTAAGAAAATAATTAAAATTAAATTACTTTTTGTAATTTAAAACATACATATCAAAATTTTAGAAAATTATTTTATTTGCAAAATGATGAATTATTTTTAATTAATTTTTCTTCAAAAAATATTTTACCAACAATTATAATCCCAAACTATATGGACTTTGATCCCATCACAGGATATGTAGGCCTTAAAGTCTGATTTTGAATAAAATCCTCCCTTGTAAATAAATAAACATTTCTCACTTAATTATTATCATTTTTATATTGAACAAATGAATAAGAAAGAGATAATTAAAATAACTTTAAAATTATATTAATTTAGCACAATAAACTTTAGGTAATTGTTGTTACGAATAGCTGTTGTGGGGTGCCCAATACCTTCCTCATACTTAATTGACTCTTGAATCTATTTTCTAATTTCATAGATCATCCTTACCCCCTTTAATTGATTTCCTAAGATTTTCCTCAAAATTTTGGTGGCGACTCCTGATTTAGCCGGTTTTGGATTCAAAGGCTAGAACCTCAGCTTTTGGACACCGTCTGCGTCGCATTTTCGAGTACAACAGAAACATAAAAAGGATAAACTCAAAGAGTCAACTCAAAAATTTGATAGCAATGCATAGATTGACTTGCTTGTTAGGCTTATAATGTCATAATGTCAATCTTGTTATTAAAATTTTTAATGATCCACCACTTGAGTACCATAATTTTTTGAGTTTAGACATGTCTTAACTATTTTCTATTGCATGGTTTAATTGTGGCCTTATGTTAAAAAATTTAGGAGATAAAGTAAAGGACAAAATTGTAAAACTAAGCTAAGGGAACGATTTCCTAGAAAATAGCCCCAACAAATTTGTTAACATGATAAAATTAACTACCTACTCCCTCCATTCAAAAATATAAGGCATTTTTTGAGAAGTTGGATGTTCAAAAATATAATACATTTTTAGTCTTTTGAAGTGTAATCATTGCCTTTTTTAAAAAATGCTCCTATTAATAATGACTTTATATTTATTATAAGGTGTTTAATGGGGTAAATATGGAAATATAAGGTTAGTTAAAAAGTATGTAACTACTTTATTAGGGGGTAAGATTTAATTAAAAATGCCTTATATTTTTAAACAAATGGATATTTAATAATCTCCTGCCCGTTTGGTTTGTGTCCATAATTGATTTTTTGGGAGGTAATTGATTTTTAAAACTATTTAGCCAAACAGCATGTATATGATATAATTGATTAAATAGGTTAAAATCAATTTTTTTTGTTAAGCTATTCATACCTGCTTTTGATTCTCATTTTACCATATCTCCTTAACGTTCACGTTGCTGCCCGTTAGAAGCATTAAAAGCGTTTTAAATTTTGATGCTTTCTCTCTCTTGTCTTCTATTGCTTAGCTTCTTGTGCGTGTTGCTTTTATTACCCCGTGACCTCCCAATCTGGTTCAAAACGCACACCTCAAATCGAAACACACAACTCCCAATCTACGTTGCGCATAGCTCTACACACCTCAAATCTACTTCCTTCCATTAGTCCTAAGTGACGCCGTCTAGTAGCCGATCTCCATCATGTTGAAGCACTAAGTAACCTCTAGCCAATCTCTAGCTCTCTACTGTACTTTCTAGCTTCAACTGTGTCCTTGCTTTGCTATTCCTTCTTCGAAGGTTATTTCTTCCTTGACCTAAATGCTTGGTGATGATCCTTGGTGGCCGCTTCTGGAAATCGAGACTGTTATTTTGTTTTTTAATCCCCTGCAATGAGAAATGCGTGTAACACAAGTGCAGATGCCTAGGGACTCTTTTGACTAAACTGATATGTACTTGTTATTCTCTTTACTTGCCATCCCCTGTTCGTTTATTTTAGAGTAGAGGAAGATATAATGCGTGTACATTTGTTCGTTTATTTTAGAGTAGAGGAAGATATAATGCGTGTACATTTGTTTACTATCCTGCTTGTTATTCTCTTTACTTTCCATCCCCTATTGTCAGGCTCACTACCATGGCCTCCTTTTCCTTGGCTAGTCCCTGCTACGCTTTACTTTCCATCTCTGCTTTTCTCAAGCAATCATCCAGCTCTCTAGTTTTCTTTTTCGCTTGCATCAGATCATCCTCTTTTTGCCTCACCAAGCTCGACGCTTTTGATTCCAGGGCGCTCAGTAGGATTGCCACCTGTTCCTTTCTTTGATGTTGCAAGGCCTGTCTTAATATCTCGTTCTATTTTCAAGTATAACCAGATAATATGATCTTAGTCGAATAATTTTTTTTTTTAAAAAGGGAATCTTCTCACAATATATTAAAAAATATAATTGAGAAGAAACTGAGATAGTTTCATCCTTGTGATAACCTATGATAGAAGCATGCGATCAAGCTCGTGTCTTTGTAATTCCAGCTGCGTATTTAAAGCATGAGAGAAAGATGTGGACAGGAATAGGCATGTCATGTTTTTAATGTACTATATTAGATATTTATTTTCTTAATTTATTCTTTTAAAGTTTAAAGATTCCAAAATCTGTTTCTTAATGTTAGTTTGATATGATCTTGTAGATATAAGGAGGAAAATTATAAGCATATTTGCCTCCTTAAAAGAAAATTCCCTCTATGAAAAATTTAAATATAAAAGCCTGAGATTTGCAAGGGAATTAACTTTAATATTCAAGAAGATATTGATATTGGTGAGGCATTCTTATCAAATCTGCCCAGATTGTTAAGATAGATGTAGCGTGTTCGTGATATAATTAGAGATCAACTTTTAAATCATATCAATTGAATATTAATTTATTTTAGGTTTTCATGATTGAATATTTAAGATATTTTACTTATTAGTTATAATTTTAAGTTTAATATTTTTTACTTATAAGTTGGTCAAAAAAAATATAAATAAGCTTATTTAAGATAAAAAAATTCATGCTTATTTTTGCCATTAAATATTTCAACTGGTTTTTGAATCAAATCATCTAAATAATTTTAGTTTATTTAATTGACTTTTGAAAAAAAAAGGTATCTAAACATAAATCACATTATATTAATTGACTTTTCTTCTAACCTTAGTTTGCTGACCTCAATTGTAAATTTTTTAATCCAAACACACTTTTTTTTTAATAAGAAAGGAGACTATATTCATGAGGAAAAAGAATACAGGAGTAAGACCAAGCAAAATAGAAATATACACCTAAAGAAAAACAAGAGGAAAGCTAAGAAAACAAACCAAAAACACACCACCTAATGCTTACAAACACGATGGCAAATTAAAGAGGTTTAGGTTATTAGGAAGGCTATAAGCCATTTTGGCTGGAGAGTTAGCAATTATAATGTTTTCCTTATGCACCACATTGAAATGAACATCGTATTGCCTATAAAGGAGCCTTTTCATCAAATTAATGATATGACTAAAAGGGTGATAGTTATGGTTGTCTCTTGTGATTATCGTAGCAGCATTCGAGCAATTACAAAAGACCTCCACTAATCTGAAATATTTTTGCCAATAGATCTCAACACCTTTGAAAATTCCAAGAATTTTAGAAATTGTGGCTGGAAGTTGTCCAAGCTTTTGACTAAATTCTTGGATCTAGTCCCCGTTCACATTCCTCACAACTCCACCATAGGAATTATTACTATTATTTAACCTGAATCCATCAACTTCTAATCTAACAGCATCTGCTCTCAAGTGGTGGTGAGTTTCCCAAAATCCCTGAGTTGCTTTTGCTTCAAATTGGTACCTTAGCCTAAGGTTGGCATTAACCTTAAAAATGAGGTTGTAAGGGTCTTCAATCAAATCACAATCTTTATCTTCAAAGAGAACAAAGCATCTATTTTGCTAAATATTCCAACAAATATAAGCAAATAAGATACTCCGTGGCACATTTTGTGATAAAGAATTTCCCACTTCTTCCTCCATATTCCAAGTTAAACATTTGCATCTCCTAAGGCTGAAGATTTTTTAATACTTATCTGCTTGTACATGCACTTTCAACCACTGTTTTGAAAATCGGACCAGACCGGCCGGTCGGACCGGTCGGACCGTCGACCGGTCTGGTTTTCGGTCTAGTTCAAAGGAAAAAACCGTTTTCAGAGTTGAACCGGGTTGAGCCGTTTCGAACCGGCGATCAGACCGGGAACCGGCAGTCGGACCGGGAACCGGATCCGGTTTTCAAAAACTAGACTGTTCAAAAATTTTTTTTATTTTTTATCAAATTTTTTTAAAAAAATGACTAATTTTTTTAATCATTTGATATTATAGTGTATCATATAGCTTGTTAAGTCGTGATAAACTTAAAATATTTAAGTTTTTTAAGTTAAATATCAATTTCATATGTATTTCTTATATTTAAATTATTATATACATATATAATTTTTTTAATTTAATTATTACGTCACCGGTTGGACCAATGGTCCAACCGGTTGAACCATGCGAACCGTGAACCGCTGACTTTTCCGGTTCAATGTCCGGTCCGGTTCTGAAAACACTGCTTTCAACCATCTTTGTGCATGCTTACAGTCACAGAAGAGATGTATGGTATCTTCCACTTCACTACAATCAAATTAGTAGGGGCTTGCTGTAGGTAGATTATGTTTCCTCCTGAATTGAATTGCGTAAATATGATCATGAACTATTTGCCAAGACAGTGTTTTCATCTTTTCTAGGATTTTCCATCTCCATATGTTTCACCACAGGGGATCACGATTGGTCTCCATACCTGTAGAAAAAAGAGAATAACTAGATTTTACAGAATAAATACCATAGTAAAAATATCTCCATAAGTGTTTATTGTAACATCCTGAGTTTTAATCCCTTGATTAATTAAATCTAATTGGGTTAATTAAGTAAGTTGAAGTGATGTGTGGCCGGAGCGATCTAATAATCATATTTGATAGTATTTCAACCTTAGTTGTGAGTCTGATATTAAGGCGGGCCACTCAGGCATTAAAAGGAGAAGAAAAATAAAGTTGATGTTACTGTGCCACACACTGCGGCTTACAGACATTTCTGAGCAAGGTAGGACCTCTCTGTGCCATGCGCCACGGTGTATTGTGTGTCCGCCACGGTGCATGGCTATTTTCTGCAGTTCATCAGACGCGAAATGAGATAGAAATAAAGAGAAAGAAAAGAGGAAACGGAGAGACGTGCCAAGCTCTACTAGGGTTTACTTGTGGACGATATTGGGAGTATTTTAAAGGCTACAAACACCCAAGGTAAGTGTTATACTCATTAATTTCCCCATTTCTTCCACATTTATGAGTTAATGGTTAGGGTTTGATAGTGGAAGTGAAATTTTGGTCCATATGGGTCATGGGTCTGAATTTGTTGACTCAAATAGAGTTAATGGGAGTAAATTAGAGTATCTAAATCTAGGTATAATGAGTTTTAGTATCTTGGGTTGTTGGACACCATTAATATCCAAAAATCTCATTTATTATGAGTGGTTAGAAGTTTGTGATGCCATTAATGGGGATTTAATGGCTTATTAATGCTATTGGGTGCTAAAGGTAATTATTAAACCTAATGAATAGGCTTCAACTCATGTAGAGTGAATGTTAGGAAATTCAGAAGTAGAGATTGAGGGTTCAAATGCTTGAGTTAGTTATGTTAATGAAATTCAACTTGGTCGATTGTAGTTTTGGCTCTTGGTCACCTATTGAACTGAAAAATTCAAGCTTGGAAGCTAGTAGATTGAGAGGTAAACCTTTGACCTTTCAAAGGTTTAAGGTAATTGGGAGAAACTTTATTTTGGATAGTCATATATTAATTGATTGTAAATGAATTTCTATTATGAGTGTGGCATGTATAGGTTAATTTTCAACGTGAAAAGCATGTGCTAGTTTCGATGAGTATATGAAAAATTGAATGTGCATAAAGTTATTTTTATTTGAGATGTAAATGCCTAATTAAGATGTTTTTGAATATGAACATGCACATGTCTTTAGAAAAATGAATGTGATGATTATGTGAGATAGATGTGTGTTAATGAGAAATAGATTTTGAGAAAATGATGAGAATACATACTTGGGTAGCGCATGGTCGTGAACCCAATATGATTGTTGTGATAATAAGTAAATGAAAATGAAAATGTTAAAACGAGTGAATATTGATTATGGCATGATTAGTGGCGGGAGTTCACCTAGGGATTGGGAGTAGAGAAAATCCATATAGTAATTAGGCTGCCTTCCGTTGCATGAGAGTATAACCTTGTCCCACAGTTTATAGAGGGATTGTCCCATAGTTTGTCGAGAGACTAAAACCTAGCTATCTCCACTGGTTTAATGAGGAGAATAGCCTAGACATCTTAGGGATTTGAGAATGGGGTAAGCCGTAGTCCAAGAGTGAGTCCTGTGATCTTTGGCCGGATCATATATCATGATTGGTGAGCTTGGGTAGTCCAGTCACACAGACGGAACCCTAATTAGTGTTATAGCCTATGGTTTCCGTCTGAGAAAATAAGGAGGATATAAGGTTGGTTGATCATTGCTTAAATAAATACATGACATGTCACATGTGTTAAGTGGTGACAAGTAGCATGAATATGGGTCATGTCATATATCTGAGAATATGGTGACAATGTACCTAGTTTATGAGAACGAAAGAAGTTATATAATGATAAATGACAGGATATGATATATGCCAGTATGTTTTACATACTTGATTTTCTTATGCATGTATTTGGTTTATAATTGATATATAATTGCATAGGGTAGGTTTAACTTTAGTTACTAAGTGGCTAGACTCATCCTTTTTATTTAACACTTTTCAGGCTCTAGCTCTGGTGCAAAGAGGGAGAAGGCTCAAGACGCTAGGAATTAGCATATTCCTACTGTATGCCTCTGGCTTAGATTTATTTTGTATAATAGTATATATTTGCCAATTCTAGGATGCATGCCATCTTACTTGCACTACTTTATTGTTGGAAATGTTAGAAATGTATTTTGGGCCCTTAGTCTTTGTGTATGTTGAGATATATATATTTTGGGCCCTTAGTTTAGGGCCAAAATACTAGTACAAGTGTAGAAATAAAGATTTGAACATGTTTTGAATGATTTGAGTGAAATGCTATGACAATTTACCTCCCCCTTTGTTTTTGGCAAAATGGGGTTGAGGAGTAAATTTTTATTATACTGTTGTTTTAGTACTTGTGACATATTGTACTGGTAGTCTTAGGTCCAATGGACATGATTCAAGTGATAAGAAAGGCTTTTGGCATATGTTGAGAGTTTTGGACACTAATTTTGTGTGAAAATTGTGAAAAGTGGTTAAAATGTGTTTGGGTATCCAACTTCCTAGTGTGACTTGTTTTGGAAGTGAAACCATGCCATTAGTTAGTTCATGTAAAGAGCTTTCTGTAGATACCTAGATCACATTATTCGGATGTCAGGGCGGAGAATCAGGGTGAGTCAAAAGTTTCCCAATTCTACTATCAAATGATAGCAAAATTAGTAGAAAGTTTGTGAAACGTGCCGTGACGCGGGGCCCCTGAGCCATGGCACATGGCACAGAGAACAACACACCTCGGCACAGCATGCATGAGCCATGGCGTATTGTCCTGTATCACAATATATGTGTTGTTTTGCAATTGTTTTTGACTTCTTTCACTCTTCTGAGGTATCACATGCTTTTGAAACTTATTTTTACTTTGATATGAAGGATTTTAATTGATTTAAACTCATTGTTATTTAGAAAACTTGGGATCCCTTGAATTTGCACTAAAGCTTGAAAATCATCTTTTTGAGTTAAGTCTCTAATTACTAGGAGCTATATGGGTTAATTATGTTTAGTGGAGTGAGAATGTTTCATTTATCCTCTCCACTCTCATCATAAGGGGCTCTCTTATTGGTAATTGTATCTACTGCATGAAATGGAAGCTAGGGTCTCATTTTGTACACATCCCAAACTCACGAAGGAAGAACATAGTCTCTAACCTTTTTGTTTAAATCAATGAACTCCTTACCATGCTCAACAAGATCAATAAGTGGTATTCATGTAGGGGACCCTAGCTCAAGCCAAAAGGAAGTTTGAGAACTAGAAATAGCAATTTTCCCTATACCCTACTAGAAGGCATTCCAAACATTGACTATGCCCCTACATGTTAATCCAAACACACTCTAAGTCATGTATGTGAATGAGATTCACGTGAACTCTACTTTTCTTTGTACTGCATTAAATATTAAAATTAATTTTATTTTATCTTATCAAGAATATTTGAATTATTTTTTTTTAAACTTGTATTGATATTTTACTTTATTGTTATAACTGCAGTTATTTTCAGTGGCAATACTAAAGCCTACTCTATAAAATAATTTGAAATAAAATAATATGTATCAATAAATTTTATTAAATATATTTTTATAATTTTATTTTTTAACACAAAAAGATAAATTTTTAAAAATACCCTGCACTTAATAATCTATTTATGAAAGAAGATTAGAAAAATTATGATAAGAAAAGTATTATTAGAAAGGCATTATTAATAAAACTAAAAAATTAATCATTTGATTCTTATAGTTTTGATTTAATTGTAACCTAATTCCTAAGTGAAGATGTCTTGGAGTAGCGTCAGTAATTTGAGCCAAGCTCGACAGGCCAGTCCAAACCCACCTAAAAAATTTAGGGCCAAGCCCAAAATAATAATTATTTTTTAATATTTGAGCCTATTCGAGTTGGCCCAAATAGGCTCAAGAAAATTTGAGCCTAGCCTGAATATCTAAATAAAAAAATAATTTTTTAAAAAACATAAAATATAATAAATATTAATTAATTCTTTAAGTTTTATATCATTTTATACTAAAATACCATATATTTGAGTATATTACTATGGTTATTTAAAAAAAATTTAAAATATTTATATTTTCATTTTGTTTCATTTTTTAATCAATAAAATATCTCAAAATAATATTTAAAATATATTTTAATATTAACTTTTATATTTTAAGACCCAATTTTTTTAAAAAAAAGTTGAGTCCTATACATCATTTTCATATCCAAAAAATATATTTTATATTTTTTATAAAATAAGATAATTAATTTTAAAGTAAAAATAAAATTTAAAAAAATTTAAAAATAAAATTTTGGTAGGTACGAATTCATGGCTCTACTCTTAGATAAACATAATAAATAGAACAACATTCTTAGATAATTATTTATTTATCATCCATACTAGACTTGGTTAAAACTTAACAATAAGTTGGAGTAAATATTTCTTATATGTAGGGGTTAATAATTTAATAAGTTTGGTTCTTGGCACGATCATACGCTCAGACTAATAATTTAATAATTTAGACCATTTGGATTGTAATAATATTTTTTTCTTGTTGTTGAAAATTATTGTGAATTTATTATGATTATATGTGTTTTTATTATCTTAATTAAGTTTATTAGGTTGAAATGAATTATTGCATCTCATAGAAAAAAGAGAAAAAAAGCTAAGTGAGTATTGAACTAATAAGACTAGTCTTTCAATTCTATGAACTAAGTCCAATTCTATAAATTTTTGAATTATTACTAGATCAAACTAGACTATGGATTGCCTATTCTAATCATTTCATGAAAGAGACCAGATTTTAGGTTAGGGCGAAGTGCAATCCTGTCTAATTCTTTGTGTAGCTTCACGCAAAGGCAAGTAAGTACAGAAAGTCACAAAAGATAAATAAAGTCTTAACAAAGAAATCTTTCAAGCAATAAAGGAGAAACCAACAAACTTACATTCACAAGCAACAAAGCTAGATGCCTCAAGTAGAGACTCTACTTCAAAAAAAAAAATAATAAATGATGATTATTTTAGCGCATAAATGACGGTTAATACGTGTCATTTATCTGGCTAACATTTAAAAATCCTCCAAAGATGGTTATATGATCGTCATTTAAAATATAACTTTTAAATATGTCTGTGAATAAAGGATATAATAAATGACAGGTAAATTAAAGTATGATAAATTTTGAAAAGCAATTTACCATACTTTAAGTGAAAACAATAAATGATGGTTATTTATAGAACTATAATTTATTATATATTTTCTTAATACGGGGGTTGTTTTTATACCATCTCCTTAAAAAAAAAATCAAAATAGCAGCAAACAACCATTTTAGATTTAAGTATCACCATAATTTATTGTATTCAATTGCGAAATTAATTAATAAACATCTCTTTAAGCTAATGTATATCAAATAAACAAATGTAATTTTATAAAGTAAACTATTTTTCAAAGTAAACTAGCTATTAAAAATATAAACATCCTAGCTATTTATTCTAGGTAGTTCTATTAATTTTTTTTATATGAGATCCATAATTAAAAAATGTATTAACACCATTCTTCAATTACCTTATTTATTTTTGCATTTCTGAATTCTTCAACTTAAGAATCGTCATAATTCTACAATATATAAATGATCCACCATAAATTAATTTTAATACATTAATTTTTTTAGTAATTTAAAAGTGAATATTGTTGACATACCATCTCAAGAATTATGCCCTCGTTATGGATAATAATATCATTTATGAACCTTATGACGCAAAAGCTACAATTCAAGCTATTTTTCATTTGTCTTGGACACTACAAATTAAGGAATCAATGAATATGTATTAATACATTATATTTTAATTCAATAAATGATTTCAATTACCTTTATTATATTTCAAGTGTAAGCCAATATTAGCAATCAATGTTTTTTGTCTCATTGATCATTCTAAGGTTATACATATCTTATATCAACAATCCCAAACTAAGAAAATGTCATTCTTTAGCAAATGTAAAAATCTCAACAAAATAGCAATCATTTTTAGAGAAATCACGCATCAGTTTTGGTCACCTAAATCAACTCCAATTGTAATGAAATTTGACATACTAATATATTTCAATATGTAGTAAACAAGGCACATAATTTAAATTTAAAATTATTCAAATAAATCAATCAAAATTCAGAGAAAAATACATTCATAAAAAATATCCCATTTTGATAATTCATTTTCATCCTAACAATAATCCTAAGGCTACCCATGTCATCTATTATCATTCCCAAGTCCATAACACATCAAACATAAATAATTTTCGATACCTCACAAATCCAAAATGGGCAACAAATGAGCAGAAATATACACAAGAAAAATAAACTAATAAAACTATCCACAACATTAAATAAATTATTTTCATAACCTAGAAATCTGTGAATAATGGACGAAAATGAAGAAAAAAAATCACACCTTCAAGTAAGAAGAAAAGAAACCCAAAAAGGAAGAACACAAGACCGTGAATGATGGTGTCAGTGGTGTCGGCTTCACATTGGAGCAATCTACGGTGGTCGACTACATCAAAGGAGGAAGATTTTGAGTTTTTTTGATTTTGTGTGCAAGTGGAGAAAAGAAGAAAAGAGAAGAGAAGAAAACATGATTGGGCGTGAACTGAAAAAATGTAAGAAAAACTGTTTAAACAACTGTCATTTATTCCAACATACTCGTTTCATATTTGCAGTACTTTAAATGAAGGGTGTGTAAAACACCCATCATTTAAAGATTTAAAATTTTTTTCTTTTTTTATCAAAAAATTGAAACATTGGGAATCAATATATAACGGGTGTATCTAACACCCGTCATATATTTACAGAACTTTAAATGATGGGTGTTTAAAACACTTGTCATTTAAATATTCAAATTTTTCTTTTTTTAGCAAAAAATTGAAACATTGGAAATCAATATATAATGAGTGTGTCTAACATGTGTCATATATTTACAAAGCTATAAATGATGGGTGTTTAAAACACCCATCATTTAAAGTTTAATATTTTTTTAATACTGAAAAATTGAAACATTGTAAGCTCTAAATGACAAGTGTTGTTTGAAGTTAAACAATACATGATGGGTGTTTGAAACACCTATCATATGTTGTCCAGCCATCACCTGCCTCACCATTTTATGATTTTTTTTTAAACTGCCATTTTTTTTTGTCATCTTGTATCTAGAATTCTATAGTAGTGAGAATGGAGGTTTTTGCAGAAAAGCTTCTTCTCCAGCAGCTTACAAAAAGTCTTTCATCTGCTTATAGGAATAAATAGTTCACCAAACTCGACTGTAATTTCTTTGATTTTTCAGGTAATATTTTAGAATGAATTTTTTTTTACTTTTATATATTTTCTTTCTATTCTTTCTGAATTTGCAGGAGGAAATTTTATTTTTAGTTTCTTCCTCAATGGTTGGGCTACTTGAATTGTTTATTTGCAGTGTTTTTGCATTATTCTTTTTAAATACTTTTGTTCAAGACTAAAAAAAATACTACTCCATCCTTTTCTTTTTAAGTTTAAGCGTTAAAAAATGTAAGATATTTTTAATATTTTAAGGTATAATTAACGTGCTTTTTTCAAAAAGATGTAATGAAAAAATAATTTTATATTTATTTTAAAGTGAAACACTCAATTAAATAGGAGTACGCATAGAAAGATGGTGTTAATTTAAAAATAATTATTTTACTGACGATATTATTCGGTTAAAAATACTTATATTTGGACTATAATATTCTTGTTTTGATTTCCTTGATAAATGCAAATTTGAATCAGAAGTGATTTTCCAGTTTCTTTTTCAAGTTATTTTTCCTACTCTTTTTTTCTTATGATTTCTTTGCTAGTATGCTTTGCATCGCTACAAAAAAAGAAGACTTCTATAGCAAGCAATTTCTCAATTGCTTTTCCTCTTTCTTGACAATCATGAGTTTTTTTTCCCACTAATGAAAGTCAAAGTTGTTTGTGTTGATAGCTAGGTTCTGTTAAGTGAAATACTAGCATATAATTTCTTGATTTTTCTAATGAATTTTTAATATAATTTTTTAATAGATTTAACAATATTGGTCATCCTGGCTTTTTTTTTTAAATGTAAATATTGCAAAATGACAGGTGTTTTCTATTTCTTCATTTTTACAAAGATTTTGGTTTGGGGTAGATTGAGATCTGTTAATACATATGATGGCTTTAATATAATATTCCCAGGATCCTTGAACACATTCCAGTCAAATGTGTGTGTATCCTTCAACACATGTTTATAATAAATTTATTTTCTATTTTGGCGGGAAATTGTACAGTTTTTGCGGTCATACAAAACTCTCCTTCTCTAAAAATAAAAACTTACTGAGAGTTATGATTAGTAAAAGATTATGATATATTTATATTTATATTTATAAGAGTTTATTGGGTTATTAATAATAAATTTATTGGATTCACAAATGTTTTTGAACTTTTGATATTTTTATACTGTACTTTTCAACCTAGTAACAATAATTGTGGGTATTATATTATATTCAAATCAAAGTCTAGTTTAGTTGTAAGGTTAGGAATGAAATTGAATTGTATATTTGAATTATTTTAGTTGTAGGCTTTCTCCAACATTAAAAATTCAGTAAATCTATTCATATGTTGAAAGTATAGTCACAGATACATCATTACACCCTTTCAAATGTAGAGTCTGCGCCTTTTTTTTTTTTTTGGGCTGACATGTAGAGTTTACTATTAAATGTGGAGTTTACCATTTAATGAACATGTTTATTGCAATATAATCGTGTCAAATGTACCTTTCCATCAAAATAGTAATAGCCAATAATAGAGACCTATAATTACAAGATAGCATCTCATACTTGATAAGTGTGCTCACAGTAATTGATATAGAATTCAAGCATAAATTCATCAACCAAACTACACTTTAATTTGAATATAATATAATATAATACCCACAATCATTGTTATTAGGTTGAGAGTTTAAATATTTAAAAAGGCATAAATGCGCTGTTTTCATTGACTTATAAGTTACAAAGAATCAATTTTTTACATATAAGAGATTAGGAAGAATCGAAACACTGCATTTGTGATTTCAAAACATATACTTTCTTCATTTAAAAATGTAAGCTATTTTTTGAGGAGTTGAATGTTAAAAAATATGAGACATTTTTAGTATTTCAAAGTGTAATCATTGTTTTTGTTTTCAAAAATGTCCTTGTTGATAAATGAATTTATATTTATTGTAAAGTGTTTAATAAAAATAAATATGAAAAGATAATATTAATTTGTTTGAAAGCAGATAACTATTTTTTTTATTTGTGTGGGCGAGGGGGTGGATTATTAACCGTTGTCACTGTCTGAAACGCAAGTGTTGAATGTTAACTTCTTCCTACTTTTTCTCATGACAAAATGGTTGGCATTCTCTGCTTCTCTCAACGTTCTCTGCTTCTCTTGGCATCCATGTGTGATGTGTCTTTGTTATTGTTATCATTTTAAAATTACAGTTTAACACTTAAAAGATTCATAGGACTTTACAAGCTTTCAAAATTTTTTGGGACTTTATTCATATTAAATGGGCCTTTTGGAATTAATACATCATTCTCCCTTATATATATATATATATATATAAAATTTTTAAAACATGCTGGACACACATCCGTACCAAAAAAAAAAAAAAAACGAGGAGGAGGAGGAGGAGGAGGAAAGCAACACAGCAAGATAAAACTGGTATATGTATGAAATGTCGGCTTCACTCTGTGTCCACAATAAACGAATAAGCTCATAGCGTGAATCATACTTCCTTGGAGGCCTCACATGTGAAGCTAAAGCAAACTTCACATCACGTGATGAAGCGCACGAAGTGAAAGGACACTTTGGAGGGTTCACGTGAACTCTACTTCTCTTTTTATTTTTACCCTGTGAACTCTACTTTTTTTAATGCATTAAATTATAAAATTAATTTTATTTTCTTGCATCAAGAATATCTGAATTGTTATTTTATACTTGCATCTATATCTTATTTTATTGTTATTACTGGAATTAGTTTTCAGTGGCAATAATAATTTTTATTTTCTCCATCGCATTTTAAAGATAATTTTAAATAAAATTATATATATTAATAAATTTAATTAAATATAATTTATAATTTTATTTTGTAAATAAAAATATAAAATTTTAAAAATATTAAAGAGAATATATAATGAGAAAAGTAATATTTTCAAAACATTATTGATGAAATACACTTTTATTAGATTTTCTTATATATAAAATTGTTTTTAAGTGAATATCATATAATAAAATTTTATTATTTAATTTAAATAACATAAAATTGTAATAATTTTTAATTTTATTTCTAATAATATCACAATTAATATTCATGATAGTGGTAGGTAAAATATACAAGTAATATTTTATCCCTTTTTTCAAATAATAATAAAATTATTTAATTACTTAAAAATATCATGATACTTTTTATATTTATGAATGAAATAAGTTTTTTTAAAAAATAATATATATAAAAGGAGTGAGTATTTTGTTATAGTATGAGCATAAAATTATAAAGTATATTGCACACTCAAATATATTAGTGAATGAATGTTGCTTGCTTTATGTACGATTTGCATTCAAGTGATGAGCACTGAATGCTCATCAAGACTAGAAACAAACCTAACTTTTCATTTTAACCTTAATTAATTTCTATAGTTCATTTAAATTAATTTTTAAATATTTTTAATATTATATTTATAAACATAAAAAATATAAAAAATTTAACATTTTAATAAACATGTTCCTTATCAATCTAATAAGTACAGATTTAATCTAGCAGTCTAATTTAATATTAAATTTTTTTATAATTTTATAATTTAAATGTTCAGATAAACTTTAGACAGTTCAGATAAAATTTAAATAACCTTATTTAAAAATTTTTATAAATTAATCATTTAAATATACTTTAAATAATTTATATTTAATATTAAAATTTTTTATATTTTTATTTTAATAAATATAATATTAAAAATATTTAAAAATTAATTTAAATAAACGATATAAATTAATTTAGGTTAAAATAAAGGGTCAGAATTGTTCTGACCATGCGAATGCGCTTTATATAAAGTTGACTCAACTCAAGTACTTGATTTTCGAAAGGGCTGAAAAGGCAAGCATAGAAAGTAAAAAAAAAAAAAAAAAAAATAAAATCTGAAAAGCAGTAGAGGAATCGACCAACTCCTTCAAACAATGAAGGACACAGCAACAACGTCCAAACCCTCACATTCACAAGCAACAAAGCTTAGGATAGAGAATGGAGGTTTCAGCAGACGAAAGCTATTCCTCCAGCAGCTTACAAGGACTCTTTCATCTGCTCATAGGAATAAAATCTTCCCCACCAAATTCGACTGTGATTTCTTTGATTAATAAGTTCAGGTAATATTTTTTTTTTATTTTTTTAACTTTTATATATTTTCTTTCTATTCTTGCTGAATTTATTGGAGGAAATTTTATTTTCAGTTTCTTGCTGAATGGTTGGTCTCCCTGCCTGTAGTGTTTTTGTTTTGTTTTGTTTTTTAGTTTTTGGCTCATTCTATTTTGCAAATTTGAATCGAAAGTGATTTCTCCATTGCTTTTTTAACCATGTTTCCCTACTCTTTTTTCATATGATTTCGTAGTTAGAATGCCTTTCATTGCTAATACAAAATATTCAAGCAATTTCTCGAGTCCATTTTCTCTTTCTCGAAAATCCTGAATTTTTCCTGAGTTATGAAAATCAAAGTTGTTTGTGTTGATAGCTAGGTTCTGTTTAGTGAAACGCTAGCATATAATTTCTTTATTTTTATTTGTTGAATTTTGAATACAATTTTTTGATTGATTCAACAATATTGCTTATCTTTGCTCTTTTTTTAAATCTAAAATACTACGAAATGACAGGTGTTTTCTACTTCTTCATTTTAGAAAGATTTTGGTTACTCGTAGGTTGAGATCTGTAAGTACATGTTAAATTGAATATAATATTCTCAATATCCTTTAGCCCATGACCATCTATGATAAACACCTCCGATCAAACAACCTGCAATTAATTATACGTACTGAAGAAGCCATTCTCTCCGTGTTGCTAGGTTTTCTAGTTAATTTAGGTGGGATAATTATGTCTCATGAACAGAGAAGAACCCAATATACGTTTTTAAAGCCATGAAGGTAGAAACCCAAACGACCCCTATCACCCATAAATCATATTGGAGAATTGATCTATGATTTAATTTGGAGGGAAACGGAAGGATTGCTGGGTTTTTTATTCCTCGGCTAAAAATAGCTTGCTGTTCTAAACAATTTAATACAAAAAAGTTAATTAGTAGGCACTAATATATAAATGAAATTTAATAGCATATATTTTGTTGCAATTAAAAAAAATAAAACGCTACTAAAATGAAATTGAAAAATCTTAGGTGGTTTTTTTTCCTGAAATGTCATCGCAATTATTATTTTTTTAACAATTTTATTATGTAAATGAATAAGAGATATGTTTCCTTCATGAAATGTTACATCTTGTTGTTTCTGAACAATTCAGTAGCATCTCTACATAAAATGCCACATAATGGTATTAAATAAAAAGTATAAAATAAATTAAGAAACCAGCACTAATAAAATAAAAATATATAGAAACCTTAAGTATTTTTTCCAAATCATTTAAAAAATTATGTAAAAATATTACATCCCTTAAATTCAACCTAAGCCTTTTTAGTTTGAAAAATTAAAAATAGTGTCAAGAACCTGATATGGGTAACTTAAAAGAAAAGAAAAAAAAAACAAAAGAACACTAAAATGGTGTTTTCCAGGGGAAAGCAACCTGAGGGTTATTTATTTTTTGAAATAAATGCAATATTTATTTTTAATCATGTAAAATATAATTATAATATATTCATTTCTATGTAAAAATTATTAGTATAATAATATTTATGTTAACTATTTTTGTAATTATTATTATATTTATGACTACAATAGATATCCTATTAATTATAAGAATCATTATATTTATTTAATAATAACTATAATTAATTTTACTGATTAATAATGATGAAATATAATAATTATTATTAAAATACTATTATTAGTATTAGCATGAATTATAATATACATAAATATTTTTAATATAATTTAATTAATTAATTATATTTTTAAATACAGAAAAGTAATTTAAAATTGAAAAACCTAGGTGGCATTTCCATGAGGGTTTTTAATTTTTTTTGGGTGTCGAATTTGAAATGCCTTTGAGTAAGTGTATAAAAAATATATTTTTTATAACTATTATTCTTTGAATTTATTTTATTTATGATGATAACTATTTTCTCTAACGAATATGGATAAATATTTTAATTAACACTAATTAAGAAGTAGGATAAATTCCTAAGAATTTATTAAGATTATAAATATAATAATAATGATCTTTAGTATTATTAAGATTAATTAAAATTAGTTAAGTGTTATTTTAATTTTTAAAAATGAATTTAATCATAGTTAGTATTATTATAATTATAAAAATTATAATAGGTTTTATTATTATTATCATCATTATTATTATTATTATTATTTAGTATTAGTAATCTTATCATTATTAATTATAACATAATAAATAAATTTAATTAATATAATTATTTCTTAATTATTAATTCTTATTATTATAATAGAAAATTTTAAATAAAACTCACAGGCGGCTTTTCAACCTCATTAAATGTCACCTCAGGGTTTTTAATTTTTTTTAGTTAAAAATTAAAAGCTCTAAGGTGGTGAAAACCCCAGTTAATTTAATACTATTAAATATATACACTTTTAATTACCTTTAGTTTTTTTTGAATTTACTTATAATGATAATTATTTTTCTAATTAATACTAGTAATGATAAATATTTCAATTAATAATAACTAAGAATCATTCATATTATAAATATAATAATAGCGATATTTAGTATTATTAATGTTAATTAAAATTAGTTAAGAATTATAAAAAATATAAACAATAAGTATAATCATTTCTAGTATAACTATAATTATAAGAAATATAATAATTTTATTATTAATAATTAAATTCTTCATCATCCTCATCATCATTATTATCATCAAATAATTTAAAATAAAAAGCCCTTAGGTTGTTTTACCCTCGGGATACGAGTGTGACTTCTTTAAGTGGTGGACCGTCCGCCACTAATTGAAAGCCAAGAATTGGCCTACTCTATTTTGAGCCATGTCCTGTCTGTATTTTGCATCGTTTTTTTTTTTTTTTGTTTTTTGTGGTCATTTGTTGTAGAAGATGATATGTAATAGAAGCATACTTTTTTTTTATTGGTAAAAAAAAAAGGATGAATACTTTTTTGGAGGATTACTTCTTTGTTTTTTTTTTAAATATTTTTGGTGGGGTTGTAATGCGTTGCCAATGTCTTGACTACCTATAGTAACACGAACTATTGGTTTATGGTTATTAACAATATTGCAATAGGTGCTTAATAGTTATGAAGCATCCTTTTGAATGTTAGTCTTTTGTCATGGCTCTTAATTATTGTCTCTCTATGTATAGTGATTCTAACAGTTTTGTCAGATTATTATAATGGAAGTTATGGTTTACCACTTTTCCATATTTAGTCTTTATTGTTTGTATTAACATTTATCAACAATTTTGTTTCATTCAGTGTGCTTTATCCTACGAGGTATTCCTAAGTTTAATTTAACAAAGCTATTTGTATAACTTCCTTCCTTGCCAAACTTAGTCAACAATTTTCTTTTTTAATTAAACATATCCATTGTTTATTATAATAAATCTACATATTATTGCTTCATTTCACCATGAGTAAAAGATGAAAAAACCCATGAAAGTTTCAAGTATATATAGTCTGATTCAGTCCATGCTTTTTGCTTCAGCTCTCATTAATACTTTTCAAGAATTTTGTTCCTTCACATTTTTTGAAGCTCTACTGAACTTCAACGTTTATATATGCTTATTATTCTTAACAGCAAGGTGATATTTTTATAGGAATAGTGTTGAGGTTTTTAAATAGATCCTAATTAAGATTTAAAATAAGGAGCGGAATGTCTCTTGATTCTCCACAAAGCTATAGAGCTTGCCGACATTGGTTACCCAAAAATAGGAAAATTCATTTGCTTTCTCATGACTATGATGATAGGTGTCTGATTCTCTTTCTTTTACCCAATATAGGAATATTCTTCTCATCCATTTTACTTATAGGGCTTGCATTATAATGTCTTCACATCGTCTCTTGTTAATGGAAGGGTTCAAGATTGTATTTGGACAACAAAACGTGTGTTTATTTTATAGCCCAGGTTATATTTGGCCTTTGTATAATTCAATTTGTTGTTAGAATTACATTTGTCTTCTAAATTATTTCTCATTCATTTTCACCAACACATGCCATATTTTTGTGAGCATCGATTTTGATAATTATATTCATGCCATCAATTTTCAAGCTTCTGCATTTTATGTGCTTTAAACCGTAATCTTCTACATCAATTCTTTAAATAGAAATTACATGCTTCTGTGTTCTATTATATATATAAATCTCGAAAATCCATCCTGATGTATAGCATTTCTCTCTTTAAATTATAATTGGTACACAATTATGGTACTATTTGAAGAAAAGATAATATTATTATGTTTGTTTCTCTTTTGGATGAGCATATCTGAAGCAGTGTATGCATTTTGTATTTGTTTGTGTATGTCTATCATGCTAAGGAGGCCACAATCAAACATATACCTTATAAAATGGATTTTATTGCCAAGAGATCTTATCTAAAGAGAATGATGTCTAGCAGTGATGGAGCATGTTACAACTTACTTAGAAGCATAGATCAACATTTGATAAGCTATGTTCTATGCTAATGGATGTGGATGGTCTTAAACTTATTGAGAATATGCTTGTGGATGAAAAAGTTGCCATGTTTTTACACATGCTAGCACATCATATGAAGAATAGAGTAATACAACATAACTTTGGTAGTTCTGGAGAAACTATTGGTAGGTATTTTAGCTCAGTGCTTAATGGTATGATAAGACTTGGAAATATGTTGTTGAAGAAACCAAAGTTTATGCCTAAAGACTCTAACAATGATAGGTGGAAGTGGTTGAAGGTAAATACACATATTATGTATTTATCATTCATTTGTACATAAGTGTGAACAATCAGTATTAATGTTTTTTTCCTACTATTGTATTTTTATGGAATTGTTTAGGTGCATTGGATGGAACTTACATTAAGTTGAGAGTTCATTCTCTTGGCAAGGCAAGATACCAAAATAAGAAAGGAGATCTAACCACAAATGTGTTGGGTGTTTGCTTACAAGATGGTTACTTCATATATGTTTTGCTTGGGTGGGAAGGGTTTGCAGTAGATGGATAGTTCTTTATGATACCATCAATAGAAGAAATGGCTTGAAAGTTCCACAAGCTCACTATTACTTGGCTAATGCTGGATACACCAACTTGTGAGGGATTTCTTGCACTGTATAAAGGGCAAAGATACCATTTAAGTGAATGGAGAGAGGGGAGACATCCTAGAAGTGCATAAGATGTTCTAATATGAGACACTCTTCTGCAAGAAATGTAATTGAGCGACACTATGGTATTTTGAAGTTAAGGTGGGCTATTCCCATCATTTTATCTTGTTCGGACACATAATTGAGTTATAATTACTTGTTGCCTCCTACACAATTTAATTTGTCAAGAAGGTGCGGATCCACTTGAAAATGAAATTGGTGAAATAGGTTTAGATGTGGATGGGATGGAAAAACCCCCCTAATTCAAAATATGGATGCTTTTGATGAGTAGGCTGCCTTTAAGGATAACATTGCTAATGAAATGTTCAGTTCCTTTTCTTCTAATAGGAACTCTAGATAAATAAGTTATTTTATTTGAATATTGTTTATTTTAGTATGTCAATTTGCTTTGTTTTCTTTGAGTATGGTGTATGGAATGGTAGAATATGTACTATTTTTATGTCATTAATAACATGTTTTAATGTTATTATTGTGATTTATTGTTAACCACTGCCAATTTCCTCTTATAGTTGATCTAACATTTCAAGTAAGTCTGGAAAGTCAAATAAGCATATGTGGACACTTGAAGAGGACGAGTTATTAATCCAATGCATGATGGCACTGCATGATAAGGGTGAGCTTGTTCTGACAATGGTTTAAAGCCACATGTCTTGAACACATTGAAAGATATGCTTGATGGTTTCATACCTAGAAGTGGTATTAAGGCCCATCCTCACATTCAGTCTAGGGTTTAGAAGTTAAAAACTAATTATGGTATGATTTCTAACTTTCTCAATTTATTGAGTTTTGGTTGGGACCCTGAAAAGAGATGTGTGATAGCTCCGAAGACTTTATGGATGACTATGTGAAGGTTAATATTGTTTATTTCAGTTTATTTGTATTTTTGGTTTTTTATTTCTAAATATTTTAGTTTTTTTTTCTATTTTTTCAATTATAGGTGAACAAGAAAGTTGTTAAGCAGAGGAATAAGTCTTTCCCTCATTATGATGAGTTGTCCAAGATCTTTTGAAGGGACAGGAATAAGTCTTTCCCTCATCTTATAGTTTATTTAGAAAAGATGCTCAAACATATGAATATATCCTTAAAGAGAAGCATGATCAAGCTAGGTATACTTCACCCATTGAAACACTCCTTCTGAGCACATTCCTACTAAATCCTTCATGGATTTACCACATGGGAATCCATAAGAGAACTCTCCAACCACTATCCCCATCTGATGAAACTTTAAGGCCAAAAAAAGAGAAAGTGAAACAGCATTGACTAATAGAGCTTTATACTTGATGGCATGAAAATCGTTGTGCAAACACTAGTTGATAGGTTAAAGAAGTCATCTAAGCCTCTTGGTATGCATGTAAATAGAGCTGAATGTGAGAAACATAAAAATGGCATGAGGAAGTCTCTTACCCTTGAGCTTAAGAATGTTCAAGGACTCACCCACCAAGAGTGTGTCAAGGTATATGTGAAACTTATAGTTGATGAGAATTTGTTGATTGGCTTTTATTCCATGCTTGGAGAGGACAAAGCTGATATGATTCGTGAAATAATAGCATAAGCTATTATTTGGTGTGACTTGATATTTTCATGACTTGCTAAAAGAAGGAAGAAATTTTAATCTACATCAACATGCTATGTAAACATTAACGGGTTAACTAACAGTTAATATGGTCAAACTTGACTGTAGGGTAAAACTGTTTGATTTTAAAAAACATTGGGGTAGCATTGTGCCTTTAAAAACATAAGGATACTAATTATGCCTCGTTAGAAACATCTAGGGTAAATTTACTTTAGCCCAATATTTTATTTTCATTGATATACATATTGGTCAATATTTATTCATTGATATACATATTGGTCAAACTAGATAAGTTGTGTACTTTCTATCTATATTGCTAGATTTGTATAATTTGCTAGTAATCAGTACATGTTAAAATTGGAATAGTGTTTCTGTGAGGAAAGGCTACCTCATGTTTATGCGCGCATGCATATATGTAAGAGGTAGGGTTTACAGAGGGGAACGCTATTTCATATTTATATTAAAAAAAAAAGCAATAGAGGATCATTGTAGCTTTTTATTTTTTACAAAAAGCGACAAAAATATTTTGATTTACACTGCAGGACTTGATGATTAAAATGTAAATAATT